>NC_135180.1:28412293-28532293 GCF_041146795.1 Maylandia zebra
AACCAGTACTGGTATCCAACAAAAGGAAGATTTATTCATAACACACGATAAAAAACCCAGGAAAAACCGTGTTAACGATAACAACAATTTTACAAAAATAACGACAAAATAATAACAATAAAAACCAATACAAATGCTGAAAACCATCAATTTCAACACGCAAGCCTCAACTCTCGCAGGCCGGTATCAAACAACTCACGGGGCCCAGGGGTTGGAGACTGCTGCACTAGATCACCTGGTGCAAATCATCAAATCAAATGTTAGCAACTCAGCAACAGTGTTGCCAACTCCTCAGTAAGGAAAATTGCTATTGGCTGTACCAAAAGTCGCTAGAAGTTGCTAAATGACATCATCGCCTAATTTGCATAATTGGTCATGCTAATGTAATTGTAACCTACATTGTTGGAGAGAGAAATAACATTGTGGAAGAGACAGAGTGAGTGAAAACGTCTTAAATGAATTCAGAATTTATTTAGAACTACAAATTAAATTTCTTTTAGCAATTATTATTTTTTAATGTCACAATTTCAACCCTGCTCCTTTATTCGGGCCTGGACTGGCAAAAGTGACCCGAGATTGGCACTCTGGTGGTTCATTTGTGTGTGTGTGTTTATAAGTAGTTTTAAACCTTGTGATCCACAAAACAGCATAACAGTAAAGGAAGAACTGACTGCGTTACAGTCAGTGCGGGAGCAGCGGCTTCGCTCATGCGCAATTCATTTGCAGTTTGGACGCACAGATGTGAACATCTCCTGCCCTGATAGCAGCGGGGGGAGGACTATCCTCCGCCCGTGAGCGCTTTGGCACGGTTGAGGTGCCCTCGGCAGCACCGCTGCTTGTTGAGAGTAGGAGCGATACACGCTTTCACGTCAAAAAGTCGTCATAAATAAGTCTCCAGTAACACCAGGAAAAGTCGCCAGATTTGTCGCTAGTCGCTTTTTAGAAAAAAAGTCGCTAAGGGGGTCTGAAAACTCGCTAAATATAGCGACAAAGTCGCTAAGTTGGCAACACTGCTCAGCAAGCATGACTAAGAAGAAGAACTCTCTTAATGTACAACACGTCAAACTTTGAAGCAGATGAGCTACAGCAGCAGAAGACCACACCTGGTACCACTCCTGTCAGCTAAGAACAGGAAAGTGAGGCTAAATTCCCACGACACCACCAAAACTGGACAATAATGTCAATGAATCTCAATTTCTCCTGTGACATTATTAGGTTCTGATGGTATAGTCAGAACTTGGTGTAAATGACATGCAAGCATGTCTGCATCCTGCCTTGTATCAACAGCTCAGGCTGGTGGTGGTATAACAGTGTGGAGAACATCTTTGCACACTTTGGGACCCTTACTATCAACTGAGCATCATATAAATGCCATAAAATACCTGAGTATTGTTGCTGACCATGTTCATCCCTTTATGGCCACAGTGTTCCCATCTTCTGATGGCTGCTGCCAGCAAAATAATGTGCCATGTCACAAGACTCAAATCAACTCAAACTGGTTTCTCGAACACTACAGCACGTTCACTGTGCTCAAATTGACTCCAGAGTCACCAGACTTCAATCCAGTAGAGCACCTTTGGGATTGGAAGATTCATATTAGGGATGTGAAGCTGTCAAATGTGCAACTTTGTGATGTTATTATTTCAATATGGACCAAAATCTATAAGTAATGTTTACAGCACCTTATTCAATTTGTACCATGAAAAATTAAGGAAGTTCAAAAGCCTAAACTGTGTGCAAAGTGGTACTAGCTAGGTGTAACTAATGAATTGTCAGATGAGTATATGTGCTCAACCTCTGGTTTGTTCTTCCTGCTTTCCATCTCATTTACAATTAACCACACACCATCGGTTGAGGAGGGCTGAGAACCAGAGACATGACACTTTGAGCATGAAGCAGCCGTGGAGCCTATCACTGCTATCACTCCTAGAGGGGTCCACAGTCAAAAGGCTAATGACACACACACACAATTAATCACTTCTTTAGCAGCTCTGACAGAAGGAAAGCTCCTCTTTACAGCCTCATTTTAATCTCTTCTGGTCTGCTGATGAGATGTCCTTTTGTGTATTGTACACTGAATACATGGAGATAATTGTAGCATTAGAAAATGCCAATTAAGATATTAGAATAAGCACAGTTTCTACATCTTAATGAAGTACAAAGGAACTTAAACATGCTGCTACATGGTTTGAAGAAAATGTATAATTGTGTTTCCTAATTATAATTATTATTTCATCTAAAATGTTGGAAAGAACCATCAACCACTGACCAATTGAAGGTTTGTTATTGGAGCAAACAACTCATTCGACATACATGTACACCTATTGCCATTTTCATTTATACAGATTTGTACTTACTGGAAAAGCCATTAATGAGCTCAATCTGTGCATTTTTCTGTTTCTAAAATCCTGTGAAAAGATAGTTTTATGACAGTGATAAACCTGTAATCACAAGAGGGGAGAAAAGATACACAAAACAGAAGCAGGATAAGGCATGACAGATTTTCACAAAGTATAGAATGATATTTCTCATTTCCCAGAGATAAAACAGTGGAAAAAACAAAATCTTTCCTTAAGCAAGAATTTCAATTACATCATACCTCAGTTATCTGAAATATTAGCTCCGGAGTCCATAAACAAACAAAAAACTACTCATTTAAAAACCAATTACACATATTATTTTCTGATATTTGTCGGCACTTACTGTAAAGAGATCTTTAATATCATTCCTGGCATCTTCTGGAGCCACTTACCCAGTTTGGGATTCACCATCTCGAGTACTCCGATTACCATTGGGACCACTGTTGCCTTCACCCTCCACGTCTTCTCAAGATGCTCTCTCAGTTCTTATTATTTTTCGAACTTCCTTTCTTCCTTCTCCAAACTTCCTTCTTCCCGATGTTGCTATCACTTGTTATAGCAGCCGTCTTCCTCTGCTTGTCTACCACTACTATGTCCGGTTGGTTAGTCATCACCGGTTTGTCTGTCTGTATCTGGAAGTCCAATAGGATCTTAGCTCGGTCATTCTCGACCATCCCAAATGGCATATCCCATTTTGACTTTGGGACTTTTAGACCCTACCGAACACAGATGTTTCTGTATGCTGTGCCAGCCATTTATTTATGGTGTTCCATATGCCCTGTCTGCTAGCATCTTTCTCCCTGCAATCTGCTAGATTGTCTCAGTGGCATCTTTGCACCTCTGCATCTGAGGTATTGCCTGGTGTGGTAGACCCCAGCCTCTATCGATTTTGTGGGCAAAGCTTGTTCCTGTGCTGCCGTGATTAGTGCTTCTCTGCTGTCTTTCAGTCCAGCTTTGTCCAGCCATCTACTTTACTAAGCATGTGATCAGTTGTGGCCATCTTCCTGATGTACTGTGGATCTTTGTTTCATGCTGGATAGTGGTTCTGACACTCATTAGTCCTAGGCCTCCTTCCTTGCACTTAGTGAACAGTTAAAAATTTGAAAAGTAGGTTTGCTTTGTAAAAAAAAAAAAAAAAAAAGGACAAGCACATTAGTCTGCCTCTGCCATGTTTATTTATTTAACACAAAATAAGTGAAAGCTAAATTGTGTGGGTTATTTGTTGGTTGGTTATTTGATGCTTGTGAACATCTGCACAAGATAAATGCATCTGGTTCAAAGAACTTTGCACTTTCCCTATAAAATATGCCAGGTATCATTATTGTCAGAAAAATTCCTAGAGAGGTAATGTCAACTAGGGGTGGGTTTTAATAATCGATTAAATCGATTCTAGCTTGGATAACGTGATATCGATTCATTAAAATCCTGAATCTGTTTTTTTATATAAATGTATTTTGCCCAAAATTCCAGAATCTCAGGTGAAACGTCACAAAATTTTGACAACCACCAAACATTTAAAACAGTAAATGAGAGCAGGAACACGGCTTCTGCACAAAGACGTAAACACAAAGCGCGGACCCGCGGATCAGAATCAGTGAGATGTCGCCTTTCTCACCCGAAGACACGGACACGGTCGGGGCTGAAAGCCGACAGCTCGCTGATTCTGATGTTTCGGCGGGTCCGCGCTTTGTGTTTACACCCTTTTTGCGCTGATTCTAAAGCTGTTAGTTTTATCTCTCTCCAAACAATATTGACTGAACCAGCAGCAAAAGAAGATCCAAACTAAGCTTCACATAAACATTGTCATGGACTCCCTCTTACTTTTGCTGTTTTGCTTCAACCACAATAAAATCACACTTCATGCACAGCTCTCTCTCTCTTTCTCAGTGTACTTCAAGAACAGTTTCCCGTCTATCCCCGAAATCTGTTTTCTGCATTATTCACTTGCTTGTTACGCACAAGACTACGCTGTGTCGCTAATAAAACCGCTGTAACTTCAGAGGTAATGTTCATAAGTTGATTAATGTTTTTTTCTTTTTGATGTACTGCAGAATATCTTTATAAAATCCCAGGCCAGGAAAATCACCTTCGTGTTTTTCTGTTTTATCTTCAGCTACTTTGACACAAAGGCATCTGCTGTGATGCTCACACCTTTGATAAAGTCTGGAAAGTGTCAGCTTCCTTTTTATAGATACAAAAATATGTAAATGTACTGATCTGAATTATAATATTTCTGACTGTCTGAGGCAAAATTTCCCAGACTCAAATCGAATTGAATCGAATCGTGGATCGAATCGTGGATCGAATCGATTCAGGACCTTGTGAATCGGAATCGAATCGATTCTAGAAATCAGTGACAATACCCAGCCCTAATGTCAATGCTGGGCCCACACGACCCAAAGTGACTGCAACTGTATGATTTGTGATAGTTTTTTGTGTTAGTGTTTAATAACAATCAGTCGTCCCGCCTTTAGAAATAAATCGTTCATATTATTCAAATAAACATAAAGAATATCACATTATCTTGGTTTTAATTTTAGCAAGACCGCATTGTTTGTATATCATTGTGCATTATTGTGTTGCAATATGTTATAATTTCAGCTCCTGGTGAACTACAGGGCAACAACATATAGCTGCTTTCTTGACATCTGAGCAAAAAAAAAAAAAAAAGACAAATTGCTGCTTTTTCCTCCATATACATCCTGTGCCCTGATATCTCCCAGTTTTTAATTTGAATAAAACTCTGTTCTGATCTACTGACAAAGTGGCTCTCTGGCTCTTTAACCGCTGGGTACAAAGAGAATGAAATATGCTGATGTTGTAGTGATTTTGTCACTCACCTTGAGGCTAGCCAGTGACAGACCCTCCCAAACTCACTTAATCCTCTCTGCCTCTCTAAGTACTGAGAAATACCACGGTCTTACCAGAGAAGCCAGGGTGCTCCCCTGTGCTTTAACAAAGCAGTGTTTCATGTGCAACGAAGGGTGGCAGTTGCAGCTGATGGACCAGATCACTGGGCCAACTGCAAAGTCTAATTATCGCTGCATATTCTGCACACATTCAATACAACACTGGCTAAAGTCCCAAAGCCAATACTTTGTGTGAAGCTGTGTGCTAATTATGTACAACAATATAATAGAGGTTAATAATCAAAGGGTGTTTTGCTTCTTTCACTCTGTCTTTAAAGACAACATTGCAGTTTGCGCAGATTCAAAAATGACAATAAACTGCAGCATCAACAATAACAAATAAAACATACAGAAACAAAACCAAACCACCTCCTGTGTATCAATTAAGCCTCATTTTCAAAATACTAATATAAAATAGGAAGTGCAGGAGCACATTAACTCTGTTAATCTGCAGAGGCTTTTCTGCTACCGTTCCAAGATTACATGTCACTAAGTTTTGCCACTCCAGCAAAAAAAAAAAAAAAAGACATGAAATGCTTGTCCCCTCAAATTCGCATGCTCCCACTCAGTGGGAGGCTGCAGGGGGGCATCTGAGGTTGACTTCAAGCTTGTCTCACTCCTTCGTTCTGTGCTCCTGCCCAGCGGCACAAGCATCACGCTGATAAGCACACACCCACACTAACACATAACACTGCACATTACAATAACACAAACATACACTTAACAGCACATATTATTACATGTGATGCTCATCGCCCTTCTCTCCCTGAGACACATATGCCAGCATACATGGGTGGTATCAGTATGCCTGTTTGGCTTCCAAGTAGGTTTGTACCACCCACACAAGTACCAGACCCCAGCTGTGTTTACAGAAAACAAACCCTGCTGATGAACTCAGTCTGTGGCCAAATGCCAGACTTTGTTGTGTACGAATACTATATCAAAATGTATACACAATATGTACAATTTTTGAAAGCAGTTGGTTTGGTTAATATTAAAAACTGCATGTGAAAGATAGATATACCTACTATATCAATCACTGCTACGTTGCCATTTTTATTTGAAGAAACTAAATGTCATAAGCAATTGAGGGCAGTGCATGCTCATATAGTAATATAGTAGAGACTTCAGTATTCACTACAGCTGTAAAATTAATCTTTTGCATTCTAGCCAGAGAATAAATTGAAACGATAGCCTTTGGGTGTGAAAAATGAAACCAATGCCAAAGTACTTTTAAAAAAAACCCTTGGATATTTGTGGCCTGTAGATAAGGTCAGTATAAGTACATTTGTGGTCAGAAGTCTACATACACCCATCATGGGCATGAAAGTCATGGCGTTTAGGGCCTTTTAATGTTTTCCTTGAACTGGTTTCTTTTTCCAGCGCTGAATGATTGTACAGCATATATCTTTATTTACTTTAAAAAACAGTGCAAAAGACTGAATGCATTTTATTTTCTCTAATCCATACAGGATCAAAAGTATACATACAGGCCCAACTATATACATACACTTCCACTAGTAAGTTGCACCCAAACTAGAAGTTTTTAATCTGGTTGTTAAGTGATGACGTATGAACCCTGCTTCCGGGTCCAAACTACTCTGTGCTTATTAGGGTGTTGTGTTTTAACATGTTTTAATTCTTTGTATCTTGTTCTATTTAATCTGAGCAAGCCCCGAAAAAAAGGCAGTGATCACTGTCGACCTCTCTCGGTTTTTATTACCACTATTCATCGGCAGCACGCTTTAAAGCTCAGTTTTTAAAACCTTACAATGTAACTACAGCCCAGCCCATGCAGCAGTATATTAAGGACTAACCTCGTATTATTGATGGATTATCTTAGCTGTTTTCCTGAGTTTGGTCCGTTTACATCCTGCCATGCAATTGCAATTTTATTTTTAACCCTTTAAGACCTACCATAGAACCAAGTCCGCCAGAGCTTACTTTATATTTTTACATGCTGTAGTGCCATTTTTGGGAGCATTTCAAGTTGCTATACATCAATACAACTGTTATAGCCCATATTTTAATAATATGTATGCATTAAGTCCATAGTAACTACATTAATTGCAAAAAAGTGCAATAAATTACAAAGAAATTGAAAATCGTTTTTGTTTTTTTTACATATACTTCTGCTTGGAGAAATTTAAGAGGCTTATCCCTCAAAACTTCAAATACAAAAAAGTTGCAAAAAAAGTTTACAACAACAGGAAATTTATTTTGAGTGTCTTCATAGTTTTATTTTTGAGATACACCAATTTTTATATACTGCAGGAAAAACGAAAAACAATCCTATGATGCAAATTTGCAAAGAAAACAGCATATGCATCAAAATAAACTATTTTAAGCAGTGCAATTCGAGTTCTAAGCATCCCAGAAACTATTCAGAAAAGCATAAAGTCAAACATGACTTATAAAAACACCAGTATAGGCTCTTAAGGCCTACAAGTAAAAAACTACATTTTCCGCGAAAATGACGTCACTTCCGGTTTCGGGCAGGAAATGGTGGACATGCGATTGTTCGTGCTGACGTCTGTTTCAATGTGGGAAGTGTTACGAACAGCTGATCAGATCGGCAAAGCGTGTTTCTGGAATATTGTGTTTTTGTTCCTGCAAGTGCTTTTCATGCAATTTTTGCAAAGCTATATGTGGAAGGAAACCGTGAATTAGGACAAGCTGATGGCATAAGATGTAAGTACAACTCCTCCGGTTTCATATGCAAAAAAAATTATTGCGCTAGCTTATGCGGTTGCAGTGCTATTGGGATTTAAAAATAGTTACCCAAAAAAGAGCGTGCCCGCTCCGACCGACTTCAAAGGGTTTAAGAAATCCCTCAGTCAGAACATTGTGAATCATCATTAGATGGAAACTAGCAAGCTAACTTCAAACTCTGTTAAACTTCATAAATTCTGTTTTCGTGGATGACTGGATGTTAAACACAATTGTTACACCTGGTGGAGCACACTGATCATTTTATTAAAGATGAAAGAATTTAGACAGTTTGTAACTCTCAGTGATGCCGCAGTTGTTCGTTTGACTTTGGGACATGAAGCGGAGTTTGGACCCGGGAACAGCTAATGACATCGGATAGCCATCAACAAGCTTCTGGCTGGGGATCACATCACTCATGAAATGATCAAATTAATTGAAATTGACTGGTGTCCTGACATGGACCTGCCTTTTAAACATTGCCCAAACATTTTCATGAAAATTTGGGTTCATTAGATTCCAGGAAAGCTGTTCCAGAAATGTCATGTTAGCCTGCTTTATCCATTTCAAAACCAGTTTTAGTGTGTGTTTGTGCTGGGACACTCAACTATGTCCAAGTTTCAACCTGTTGATTTGAGGTGACGTTGAAGATTTTGGTAGTCATCCTCCTTCATTATTCCAGCCACTTTGTGCAATGTACCAGTGCCAGGAAAACTGTTTACGGCAATATTTTTTCATGGTTTTGATGGTCACTGTAGTGGCTATATTAATTTATTAAAGTTCTCTTATATTTAATATAACCACACTACGGATGGACAAGCGCCTGTTTTTATGCGTTGTCGTTAGCAACAACGACGGTAACAGCATTGCGTGTCCGCTTGTTTATGTTCCACATAAACCTTTCACAATAAAGCTCAAGATCCTGTTGAGACTTTTCAAAATAAACTGAATCACGTGAAAGAGCAGATTATTTACGGATGAGAAGCAAAAAAGAGCCATCAGGTGCTAAAAAATAAACCTTAGACTCAAACGTTAGAACAGGCTTTTCCCCGCAGCACGTCGTGTAATAAATATTCACAAAGAAAACGGCAGCTGTTACAACTTATGTCTAAAAATGTATAGTTTCATGCATCGGTTAAAACACTCGACTCCAGGTACATGACGCGCAGCTGGAAACACTTCCCGCAAGTCGAGCTGCCCGAGAGTCACAGAATTTACAGAAAATGTTACATTTTTGTGATTTATATCGTTATCTGGACGATAGAATTCTTATATCGGGATATGAGATTTTGGTCATATCGCACAGCCCTAGCCTGTATGTTTTGTTTTTTTTCTTGTGTGAATTAATTTGCTTATCCCCGACAGTACTTCAATACTTTTGTGTTTAGTATGCTGTTGTGTCCCATTCAGAATGCAGACAGAAGGTAAATAATGATAAAGGAAAGAAAGACAGCACTTTGTTCGCACTATCTTAGGCACTGCTGCCTCTCACATTAGGGAAAAGATCTGTATTGATTTTCTGGCAAGTGAATCAGGTTCTGCTTTAATTGGATGTGTGCATTTGCAGTTCTTCAAGCTAATTGCGCAAGGCTATTGCTTCTCAGGGTGAACTGCTGAGAATGGACCAGCATGATAGGTTTTACAGGCACTGAAATCTCTACCTTTGCGTAGAATAATCACTTTAGGTCTGCCAAAGAGGACAGACGTTGTTTTATCACTAGTGTGTCTCAGGTGTGACTACATTAAAATCCCAATATCATCCCTGGAGGCATGAATTCTGGTCAATAGCTGATGAGTGATGTCAGAAAATCAGCCTGGTGGAAGTAGGCTGCTGCAGGTGCTAGAATTGATTACTTCAATTTTATGTATCATTAGCTCTGTTTACAAGTGTGACCTCTTTCTTTTTTTTTTTTTTGCACTTGTATTACCCATCCTCTTTTATTTTTTCCTACCATAAGTTTGCATTCATAAGCCCTGTTTTTGTTTTGTTTCTTCCTCCCTGCATTTGCAATGTAGCTTCCACATCTCTTCTTTATTGCCTTTTCTGGCAAGTTGCTGATTTTGGCCAATAACTGTCCATCACTGCAATAGCATGTAACTATTTTCAGGAATTTGTCTGTATTTGTGTACATTCAAGGATTTTGAATGTGAGACATGTAGATCTTCACCTGAAAACAATAGCATTAATAGCATTGCCAATGGTCAAAATCTCCAATGCAACACCCGTCCCACGTTTTATTGAGAGGGGCCCTGCGTTCCTGTTGTTGCTTACTACTGATACTCCCTTTTTGATGCTTGTGACATCAATGTGCAATAAAATAGACTATATGGAAATGAACCACACACAAGTGTGTCAATTATAAAATCAACTCCACTTTAGTGATAATTAGTTCCAATAACAAAAAAGAAAATAAGTAACATTAACAAAGGTTGTCGAACAATGGTAAGGTATCTAATATCAACTGAAACCAAATAATTAAATAATATGGTGGGCCCACACACACTCGCACCGACACACACACCTTAACTGCAACAGTATTTCTGTGTTAACAAAACACCTCGTTGCAGACTTGAGTCGTGGCTCGGGTGCGCTGGGAGCTTGTTGCCAAGCAGCAAAATAAAAGCACAAAAAAACAGTACTCAGGCCTTCAGGCTGTTCAAGGGGATAGTTGGGGCAACTGGGTCAAGGCCGCCAGCAGGGCGCGGTCCAACACCCAGGACAATCTGATATCCTCGTGTTGGCGTTGTTCCCACATCATCATAATTAATGTTTTTCCAGGGTCCACATTACAAGTGACCAATCACCTTCTTGTGACGTTATACTTTTGCGACTTCGAAAAATACCCGCCTTCAAAAACAAATGTTCTTCGAGAAACCGCCTTTTGTCCGCCGATCCAGCAATTTGAATTCCACTCAAGATACTTTTCTTTAATAAACAGTAAGCATTATACATATATTTTCCTTGAAATGGATAGCTGTTTGTTTGCTAGTGATAGGCTACTTGCGAACCAGTGTTCTCCAGACAGAGAATTGCGTGTCAATGTATTATGATATATAATAAATGTACAGGTGAATATAGCTGTCATAAAAATGTTGTCAGGCAAAATTGCAGTAGCTTCCCTGACCATTTTACAAACCAACTAAAAGCATGACAGTTGGCATTTAGCTGGGTTAGTTGATTCTCCACGATATTAGCATTTGCTAAATACATGAGTTCAGAGCAGGACATGAGCTAAGCAAACATGCTAGGCTAAGCTAGCGGCTAAGCTAGAGGCTAATCGCAGCTAGCCCATCTTACACGGTAACTTAAGACACAAGTTTCAAACACAATTCACAGATTCATATTTACCTCGCGGTAGGGTACAACAGCTTTCACACTCCAGTTCGTCATCCTGAAAATAAAGGTTTGTTGCTTGCCTATGAACTTTGCCTCCACTCACACTGTTGCTCATCTCTCCTCTCTCTCTTCCCGCAGAGTGCACACTCCCTACCCTCTACCTGAGCTCGCTTGAGGGTTGGCCAGAGCTGTAGTACATACCAATAACTTTGCAGAAAATAATGACATACACCTCAAAATGCGAATAAGAAGGGTATGCATCTGATTGGCACACATCAGATACCTTACAGACGTTTGTGTACATTCTTAAACACTGAGAACATTTCCATTCAACCATCAAAATTAATGAACTATTTATATAGGCAGAGTTACATATGGTTTTAAAAAGGTTGAAAGGTTTGTGTAAAAATAAAGACTTTTACATGAGTCAGGAGAGACCTCAGTAGTGTTACCTTGAGAGTGAACTGGGAGTTGCTTGATCCTTCTTGATACCTTTACTATACTATATATAAAGATTAAGATTAAGCTTGCTATATATTAAGACGTATATGCTTCCCCAGTATAATCACACCAAATCAGCTGTCTGCACTGCTGGCAAGGAAAGTAAATGTCATTTAGCGTCCTGATAAATCTCTCCATGTCAGATATAATTGATAATTACGAGTGATTAATGAAGTGACCTCTGTTACTCCATGAGATTTAAATGTGCACAACAGGCTTTAGAGATGAACATTGATTCTGCTGTTGTGTGCTGCTGCCAGGATTTAATAAACTCAGATGGAAGACTGTTAAGCTGCTGGAAGCAACAAACAAAACTTCAGCTCCTGCTGAAACTGGGCTTTGATAATGAATCCTGCATTTTGCTATAATGGGTTGTGAAGAGGAGTTAAATACCTGAATATCTTGGACAGCTCCCACAATCATAACTACTGTGTGAATGAGGTATTTACAGTGGTTGTCACACTTTATTATTTATAATTTGTACTGTTAAACAGCACCAGCTGTTTGATGTGTAGCGGTTTGGTAAATTTTGATGTGTTTTTGTAATGCTCACTATTTTGGATGTTAAGCTTAAGTTTCCCTCCTCTGTGGTGGGACAAAGGAACCCACTCAGGGTTAACAGTCACCTTTTAAATCTGTGCTCCCTGTAGCCCCTCATGGCACAGTGCAGCCCCTACTGACCGTGCCAATAATGTGCCTCTTAGCTTTGGAAGAGCACAGCTGGCAAAAGCAGGTGCACAACTAACATGTAAGGGAGTTCTCCATGATCCCTGATGTCCATTAATGCACTAGTTTCTTCAGAGGAATTCCATTAGCCCAGTAGATTTCTAGCAATCCTCAGCGATGCTTACCTATGTCTAATATAACAGACAGATAAGATTTTTTTTTCAAAATGTGACCCTTGAATATTTTTATAATTTTTATAATTTTTTAAAGATATAGTTTGATTCTCTAATGTGTTGTTATATGTTTAAAACTAAGTTATTTTTGCCTCTTTTTCATATTTACTGTAATTGTAAAAATTTTGTTTTTTATCACTGGAGGTTTCTCGTCTTTGTTTTTCTTTTAGTCACACAACTGTTTCACTATGGGGCAGATCAATTTAAAGTTCTCACTGCAGCAGGGTAAATTGATTTACTGGGAAGTGATTGATTTACTGGGGGCAGGTAGCTAACTGCCTAAAATGAAAACATGTAAAGAAAAACAATGAGGTAAGATGTAGTGACAGGTAAATGGAACGAGTGATGGGAAGGTAGAGACAGCATAATGACTATGAATAATGGTGAGCATTTTCTCCAACATTCAATATAATTGGAAGGAATGGTGAAATAATGTTTGCGGAGTGTGTTGTGTAAATGTACGTAGCAGAGTCCTTTGCTATCTCCCTCAGGGTTTGAGCTGGAAGATCAAGCTCCAATGTCACATCCCCAAAGCACTGACAACGAACGGTGAGGCAGCGCTGTGTGTGCCTCTCCATCACGGGGGACTAGTGGTACTGCTACTCATGTCAGCATGCCTTTTTCTCCTCACTGCTAAAAATAAGATGTTAAACCCTTTAAAAAAACTGCCTCCCATCTCACTTAGTTTTTTCTAAGTTGCTTCAACGCAGAGACTATAAAAGATTCAGTCTTTCCCATCAGCTTTGGAGCAACACTTCTCTACCCCACAAACACTGGGGAGGGAACTGTCAGATTCGAAAAAAGCTCTGTTACACATTGAAATGATTACCTCCGTAGAGTGCCACATCAGTCAGAATAGAAGGTGATGAGCAGAAGAAATAACTTTTCAAGGTCTTTTCATGAAGGTGGGTTTCTGATCAAAGAATTCAAAACATTGCAGGATGACTGTGATGCCATGAATTTGTAAACCCAAACCAGAAGGAACACAGACTCCAATGAATACAGGTGGGGGAGGGAGGTGTTTCTGCTCTCTTTGGTGACTAACAAAACATTTTCAGGTCCACCTAGGGGGTCTTTGGTTGCAGTCAAACTTGATTTCAAACATTTGCAACCCACACTGTATGGCTGACTGTTGCTACCGTTCAAAGTGAAATGTGCTACCCCACTCTATACCTACATCAGACAGAATTGTCAACTGATTAAACTCTGTTTCCGTCTTCAGTCTGCCACTGCATCCAGTCTGGTAGATTTCCCATGGGGATTTAATTTTGGAATTATAGGGAAAGGTATCTGCTTGAGTATAAAGTCGTTTCAAGCTTGAGTTTTAAGAGATTAAAGAATTACAGTAAAGATAAAATACAATACCACGAAAAATAAGGATACGTAATAGTGCTGCACCTTTGGTCCCCACTGTTATTGTTCCTGCTTTTTAGCTCTACTGCACAACACTTAACAAATGTGCCAATCCCAAGCATGATACTTATTAGCCAACCGTCCTCCATCATCACTTACTGGGGGGGATTAAAATGGGCCGGAACCATCTAGAATGGTGTTCCGGTACTTTGAGTTAATGACTAATTACAGTGCAGTGAAAAAGTATTTTGTCCTCTTGCTGATTATTACTTTATTGCATATTTGTCACAGTTATATGATTCAGATCATCAAACACATTTTATTTCCTAAGTAAATTAATTTTTAAAAAGCACTTTGAATTGATTTGTGTTATCTTTATCTACATAGCTGGACTGGCCATTGGGCATACCGGGCATTTGCCCGGTGGGCCGCTGGCGATTTTTTGTTTTTATGGAAGGGTATAAATAATGAAAGGTGTTGGATTGGCCAATTGGTCATGATCGACTCTGGGCTGGACCAATTACAGCCGAGGAGGTCGGATGCACCCTCCCCCTTGTTTAGCAATCTTATAGACGAACTAAAGAAAATGGAGAACAAAAAAAGGAAAGGAGGTGCAGAAAAAATTAGGGCCAAAAAGAAACAAGCCCTTCAGGCAGACGCTGCCAAATGTGTAAAAATAACTGAATTGTTTGGCGGTAGCTATGGCATAGCTTCCACAGATTTAGCAACATCAGCAAGTGGTGGAGGCCAGCAGGTGGATAAGGGAAAGGGGAGTCAAGAGGAGGAGAGACCCGAGGCGGCCGCCGGTCATAGTGGCAGAGGAACTGAACTTCAGGTAAGAAGTTATGACCTGCTGTCTGTGTCAGATATAAACCAAGTTTAGTTGTAGTTTGTTTTCGTTGTGCTGACTTTTTACAGTTGCTTAGAATAACTGGTACTGCGTACTAGCTAGCATGACGGAGTTTATATACTGCTGGGCGGGTGCTATGAAGTTACTGATAGTAAATTTTATTTTATGCTTAAGGTTAGTTTCTCAAACTCCTCAAAATCTTAACAAATTGTGCCAATCCTTACACGTTGCACCAGGCTGATTTATCATCAAAAGCAGAGAAGTCTGTGACAGAGGAGACAGATGAGCAGCAGAGAGAGATGGAGCAAGAGAGAGAAATAAAAGAGCAGGAGAGAGAGATGGAGATGGAGAGATGACTTTATGTCATCCATGAGGGATGCATTTGACATATGTTTCACATATTATAGCCCAACAAGTTACTTATAGCAATTTAAATATACAATGACTATTAATTGCCTTTGGTCTGGAGCTCCTTGCAAGACCTTGTCACATGCAGTTAGGGTGGTCATGAGAAAGGAGTTGGATAAGCAGATCTTGTTGATGATCCAAAGGCAGCTGGGACCAGAGCCACAAAGAACACCATTGGTAACACACATCATCAGCTGATATCTTGTAGGATCACAAAATCCCCCTGTTCAAGAAGCCACATGTACACACCTGTCTAAAAGTTGTTAGAGAACATTTAAATGATTCAGAGAGGTTTGGGGAGAAAGTGCAAACCAAAACTTTGCTCTTTTGCATCAACTTGGCCCGTGTGTTTGAAGGAAGAGAAATGATCCAAGGAATTACATCCCCACAGTCAAGCATGGAGATGGAAATATGCTTTGGAGTTTTTTTTTCTGTGTCACAAGCAGACTTGACCCCACTGAAGAGAAAATGGATGGGGTGACGACCATAAAATCTTCAATGAGAACTTTTTCCCTCACCCAGAAATGAAGATGGGTTGTGGATGGGTCTTCCAGCATGACCATAACCTAAAACATACCACCAAGGCAACAAAGGGAGTGGCTAAAGAAGAAGTACATTAAGGTCAATGAGTGGCCTAGCCAGTCTTCAGGCCTCAATCTCAAATCTGTGGAGGGAGCTGAAGCTTTGAGTTGCCAAGCAACAGCCAAAAAACAGATTTAGTGAGTTTGTGTAAGGAGCAGAGAGTTAAACTCCCTCTTGATATGTGTACAAACTGGTGACCAACTACAAGAAACGTCTTCTCTGTGCTTGCTAACAAGGGTTTTTCCGCCAAGTACGAAGCCATATTCTGCTTGTCGATCAAATACTTATTTTACTCAGTGGCATGCAAATAAATTTTTATGTGATGCATTTTTCTGGATTATTGGTTGATTTTCTCTCTACTAAAATGAAGCTACCAAATCTCACTTTAATCCCTTCTGATAGGACTGAGTTGATTCTTCACTGCATTCATGTTACAACCAGTGTTGGAACATGTTCCAAAGTTATTGTAATCAGATTGCATTTTTCAGTACGGTAATACATTACTGTATTAAATTTAGTAACTACAGGTAGAGTTATGTTGTTACTTGCTTTACAAAGGTTCTTTAATTATCTGCAGGATTGCATTTTGTTTGGACTTTGTGTTCATACTTAAACACCAAAAGAAAGATGGCGTCGATGTTCTCATCAGGAATCAGTAGGATCAATAAAGTTTTGATCCAAACAACTCTTCTTTCTCAGTATTATAAAAAGAAACTCATCAAAAACGTTCTTCATGTCCTCTCCAGACCCATCACATTTGATTCAATTTGAACTTGTCAGATCAAACGTGCTTGCCCCTCCTTTCCTTCACACACACACACACACACACACACACACACACACACACACACACACACACACACGTAACAACACACGACAAGAACACAAGATAGAGAGGCATTGCCTTTAGTTCACGGTGTGGAGAAGAAAGCTGACATTTGAGTACAAGTATCTGTCCTGCTCAGACATGCAGTGACGCAGATGCACACTGTCCACTCCACTCAATTAGCAACATACTCCTGTAAGACTTTCATCTGCTTTAAAGCCCGGACAAAGCAGCCGCTGTGGGCACACACGTTGCTGTACAATTCTTCCTCTTTTCAGAAATGTCTCATCTTCACCAGAATTAGTGAATTCATCTCCAACTCTGAGCTCCTTCTTGCTCGTATATCAGTGAGTCCTCGGCAACACACTCAGCCCAGATTTGCAAAATATGATCATATTTCAATCTGAACGACAAACACACTTGCCACTCACATGTCACTGATTCTGGTCAGTGGATGGAGCAAAAATCATAAATATCTCACAGCTGATGAACATTTATTGTGAAACTGTTTTGAGATCAAAGTTAATTGTTGCACATAATGACTCATCTGTTGTCTTGACAAGGCTAGAAGATGAAATCAGTAGACATCGAGAAGTTCAATAAAACCACGATTGCTTAAAGTGTTTCTTCCCAAATAAATAAATAAATAAAAATATCTGTTGTGAGTCGGCTCATTTTTCGACTTATAAACAGGGGCATTTATTAAATAAACAAATTAAATGTCATAGCAAGCAACTGGTAAACAACAAAAACACAACGTTATTAATGGAATGGGGTGCCTTCAGTGATATTGTTTTTCATATCAAATAAATAGTGATGGGCAGTTTCCATAAAATACGACAACAGGCAGTGATGAAAACAAAAAACAAATGCATTACAGGACAAAACAGGAGTCTCATTCACAGCTGTGTGATGTTAAAAACTGTAATAGTTTAGGTTTGACTTTATTGTCTACCACAGTTTATACCTGAGAGACATCAAGAGGTACTTTACTTTAGTGCCACACTCAGGTCAAATGTCTATTCTAATAAAGCATTAAGCTTTTTTCTCATCATGTGTCACCAGCACATACATTCAACATGACAGAGGCCACCAACCCAGAGGTGAGAGGTTTTCTCTCTGCCACTTATTAATCCAAATGTTCCCTATTCAAAATGTACGGGGTCAGAAGGGCATAATATCCATATGGAAAAGGAACAGAAAAAAGGGTTTTCAAATTCACATATTTTTCACATGGGTATTTATTTTACATATCCACCACCTGAAACTATGGACAGGACTGAAAACTGAAATAGAGGGCTGTACACTAACAATTTTACTATATTCCCAAATGCAAATGTAGCATTTTCTTTTCTTGGAACAACAACATATAATCAAAGAGTGAAAGACATTATTTAGTTTCATGTGGACCTTTCACAAAACACAGTATGAGTGTGATGTCCATTTATGCTGACTTTAGAGGCACCTACCCTTCCTGTACTTATTTCATGGACTCTTGACAGGAGAAAGCAAGGATTAAAAAATTCTCTTTCAGCAGTGGGGGAACTGGGGGGAAAAAACAAAGCCTCTATGTTTTTCATAGGAACTTTTTTTAAACTTCACCAGTTCTGCTGATTTATTTTTCCATGTTTTAAAATTCAGGAGCCTTTATTTTGTGGTTGTGTGTCATGAAAGTCACTAAGATGCAGTTTTCAGTACACTGTCAAACCTTTTGTTTTTTCTTTGTTTTGTTTTTACTTGTTTTTTGTCTTTTTGTGAAATTCCATCAACCAAAATTTTTGACTTTGAACTTACAACCTCTCTACTTTTACAAGTTTAATTCTAAATGATGTACTTTGCTGGAAATTAGCTAATTAATTGGATAGACACAAGTTGAGTCAAACAAATTAATTCTAATTTATTTTTTGAACCACAGAGATATCAGCAGGTGTATTGTATTGTATCTTCCCCTGTGCCATCATTGCACAGTCAAGTGAAGCAGTACTGACACTCTCTATTGTTCTTCTCTACTGCTGCTTTGCTCATATGTTTTCATTTGTTCTATCAAATGATTACAACACAGGCCATCTAAATTTCACTACAAACCTATCAGTGCATGTATCTCTGCATGCTTGCTGTCACTTCCAGCATCAGTAAAATAACTTTTATGCTGGTCCACAAAAATGTATTGAAAGTCATATTTCTCCACATCATGAAAGAACATGACCACGTTCGCGATGATATTGTGAATTTTGTTAAATTATTTCCTCCCTCAACCGTTCAGAGAGGTTGAATTTTGTTCCACAACCCAGCTCCTTCTTTTTGCATGATTTTGAGAGCTGCATCCTGATCTGGAGGTTTTGAGGTCTACCTTAGGAGTGCATGTATACGGTCTTCTAGTTATTTTATCTTCAGGATCATTTTCATGCAAGCAACAGGTATCCAACAAGGTTAGTACATAAGCCATAAAGGGTGCAAAGGTTGTGTGATGTTAGAATCACACCTAGTGTGTTAAATTAATTGCCAACATTTAAAAAAAAGCATACATAAAAGGGTTAGTCTTGAGAAGTCAAAGACTAAAACACAAGCAGTTCAACAACTTAAATAAATCTCTTCTCAAAAATCAAACTGCAAAGAATTTGGAAAGTTTCATCGTCTATAGAAGGTAATATTAAAAATCCTGATCTTGATAAATCTGTGTATACAGGGGACAAGGACAAGGCAAAACTAATATTGAATGACTGTGATCTTCAGGCCTCGGGGTGACATTTCATTAAAAACAGTCACAGCAAATGTGTGGATAATTTCTTGTTGGAGGGGGGAAAGTTCTGCACACTGCTATCTGCAAATGATCACACACTGCAGTGGTTCCTATTTTAGGACAGCCTTTGTGCACTGGTACAAACAAGCAGAAATGTACTAAACTGTTTGTACATTAGAACAGAGGCACATCATGTTCTGTTCAATTAACTACAATTTGAATTCATTTAAATAAAAAAGAAACTAGGAACAATAATGTTTACGAAACTGTAATTGAAATTGAATGTGCTAAAGCATAGGACCTAATGAAAAATACTTACAGTATAGAGTGTATGTATTATAAAATGCTAAGTATATCAATATTAATTATATCTTAGTTACCTCTTTGTTAATGTGGCCACAAAACACATACACATGTGCATGAAAACATTAAATCCACTGAAAAATGACACAAAACAATCAATGGCTGCAATAATTAAGGGACGGCTTTTGGCAGCATTTTCCGAATCCTACAGTTAAATGCTTTGGTTAGTGAGGGAGGATTTACAGTAACAATACAGGTGCACCCAACCCAATCAAGCTGCCAAGTGGCTGCCAATAAACCCAGCCTGGGCTCAGCTCCCCATTGATCAGCAGAACTGGTCGGGTCACTGTGCGAGTACGCCTCATTACTAGACGTGGCCTTTTATATTAGCTTTTTTGTAATCAAAGAGAAAGCAGAGAAAGGGAGCCAATGGAACAACAAGGGCATTTACAAATCATTTTATTCCTTAGCTCTCCCCATGGGACAACATCAACAAATATGTGTGATGAAATGCTGAAAGGCTTTTTTTTTGCATTCATTCACTGTTTAAAAAGACACTAATAATTGACCCTTTTAGGGCTGTTTTTGTTAATAGTGGTCTCTGTCGGGTTTCATCTCACCCTCATCATTTAACTGTTCCTTTGGACCCTCTTCACTTGCATCTTGGCATTGACATCCCTTTATTCAAACATAATAACCCATTATACATCTCAAGCCAATCATTCCATTTCTACTTATCCATTTATCCATGAGAAAGACATTTCAAGACATAATCAATTTTTGCCAAATCAATAACTTGAAGAAATGAAATGGGGACTATATTCTCACTGAGCTGTCATTATGACAGTTTGCATTACTTGTCGCCATCATCTGCTGCTTGATGGTATCCAGTCAACAAGTACAAACATGCAGAAGTATAAGATGCACAGTTAGCACAGTGCTCTGCCATATCGGTCTTTCAAGGCAAAAACCCTGATTTTAATTACACACCACCTCGAATGATACAGCTCAGTGGAGCTGAGTTCGCTGCTCCAGTAAGCACAAGGTACCCTTTTGCAGAATCAACATTCCTTGAAACCCAATAAAAAAGTAATTTCCAATTATTTAATCATATCTACAAATGTTGACATTTGTCATTACAACTGCATTACCATGGCAAATACAAAATGCATTTGCATTTCGCTCTCAATGAGCGATGTAGCGTTACAGCTGGAGCTTTAGCCTCCCATTTCATGTGTCATCCTGTAAAACAGCTGAGCTTTAATTGGAACCGAGTCAAACAGCTTTGAGTGTTGTATTTACTAATGCAGTGTCTCGATGAAAGATAATGGTTCGGGCAATGTGAGTTAATAAAGGCTGCAGATGTGTTAAAGCCTGTAGAATTTAAACATTTTTTAAAAAGAGCTACTCTAATAGGTGCTTCAAAAGAAACTCTCACATAAGAGCTTCTTTCCTAATTGCAATAATGGGTTGCAATAGTTACAGTAGGGGGCATATTAGCTCATTGCTAATATGGTACACAAAATACAAACAAAACTGCTAAACCTGTAGTTTGTCTGTGAAATGATACAGCAGACCTGTTCAGTGTAAATATAGGTATTATGTTGGATATACTAGAAGTTTTGGCTTACTGTTATCATTAGCACAGCTAATGAAATATGCTACAAAATGTTGTACCCACAGCCCTCTAAGTCTCTTTAGCAGCATTTTCCAGAAAAATCTGTCATATGATTTGGTGAAGAGATGATGTCCCTATAGGCTCCCAAAGTCATCATTAAGGATTAGACAGCCTGACAGATATGTCAATATTTGTAAGGCCATTCAATTGCAAGAGGTGTTCCCATTTATCCTGAATGATGCTACATCAGCCCCATAAGACAAATCTTGAGTGACAGGTATTTATCACTGAAAGATGCAACTACTAATTCATCAGACTGGATTTAGAGCAGTTTGATTACAAGTAACATGTTCCCTGAAAGCAGTCCTTGATGGCTTGTGGATTTCCATGCGACCCGTAGAATGTAATTGCTCTTGGGTCCTCATATAAATCATTTTTCTTGGCTCTGTAGTAGCAGAATTAACTCTTTGTCATTTTTGAGGCTGTATTCTGCAGCAGTGTCGTGCTGGATGGCACTTCAATATGCCACGCTCAAACGTGTTCATGCATTTTGTCAACGTGCATATAAAAAGGTGGATAAAACATTGAAAGACCTCCTCAAAAGACTTTTTTGCTGCTTTTCTGATTACTTCTTTTCATCGGGGTCAGTTCACCAAATCAAAAAAAGAAAAGAAGAAACATTTTTTCAGGTTACTCTTTGCAGTGCCTAACCATGCAGACACTCTTTCTTTTATTACACCCAGGTTTTAAGATGTTTACTGCTCAGATTTATGCTTATTTTTAAGAACAATAGTGAGGTGTGTCTGCTCATAATTTTTTGAAAAAGTATCTCTGGCTGAAACTTTAATGGCTTACTAACTTCATATCAGCATTACAGCCTGGTGTGATCAGAAAGGTGATTTACTGTGTTGTAAACACACCAAGTAGTGATGTCACCGTGTACCTGTACAACACTCCTGCAAGGTGAGAAGTAAACCACTGGAGATTTAACCTGACGCACCAGATGGTTTGTTTTTCAGAACCATCTGGCAAGTCATCCTTTTAAAATGTTTGGAAACTTGCACTGGCACTTCCATACTTGACATGCAATTGAATGAATCATTTGTATTTTTTCACCATAAACCAATAATAATACTATGTAGTTAGCATGTCGTTAGTTGAATCTGGCTGTTATTTGACAAAGCATGCAGATAATGCCAAAGTTGGAGTCTCCTGGAATCATCTAGTCTTAAATATATATTTGCCTCACAATGTAAGAACAGTAACAATAAGAATAACAAAAGCAAGTTTTTCACATCTCAGAGAGAACAATTGGAGTTGCAAAGTGGGTGGAGGTACTCCAGCTTCAACCCCATTTTACCACAGAAAATGTTACATGACTCACAGTGGGTGCGTTTTGGAATAAATGAACAAACGTCCCTAGCTGAATAAAAGTCCTTGACGAAGCAAGACTTACCACTGGGCAGCTATTTTGAAGCTAAGTAATTCATTTCAACGGTCACTAGGACAAAAAAGAAAAAAAAAGAAAATGCATGAACAAACCAGTCCATCTAATAAAATACACTTTACTTTACTGAGCACTCAAAGTGCTTTCGGCTACACATGACATTTTAAACACACATTCATGCTGTGCTTTGATTCTGTACACTTCATCAAATTGATTTACCTTATATCCACGGGTAATTTATAATCCACAATTAACCTAACATGCATGTGTTTGGACTGTGGGTGGAAATCAAAGTACCTAGAATAAATCCACACGGGCACACGGAGACGCATACAAACTTCGCAACAGGAGGCCCCTGTTGGGATTTTAACCAAGAACTTTCTGACAATGAGCCAACAGTGCTAAAGAGTGCATAAATTTATATTTCTGACACCATCTTTGCTGTAACAGAAAAAGTTCATCTCAGGATTCTTCGAATGCGATGTCTTTATCTGAATCATCTGTAAATCAGAATCAGAATACTTGATTAATCCCTAAGGAAATTATGTGGTTACGGTTGCTCCGTAGGATGTCCAAAAATGGTGCAACTACTGCACTGTGTACTGTGCATTATATGGAAGAGTTGTACAGGGAGATGGCCACAGACAGGAATGATTTCCTGTGTCGTTCAGTGGTGCATTTGGGTAACCTCAGTCTCTCACTGAACGTGCTCCTGTGACTGACCAGCATGTCATGAAATGGGTGGGAGGTGTTATCCAACATCATCCTTTTCTTAGACAACATCCACCTCTTGACACCTTAAGGGAGTCCAGCTCCATCTCCACAACATTACTGCCATTGCAGATCAGTTTATAAAGTCTGTTGGCATCTGCAACCCTCAACCTGCTACCCCAGCATGTAACAGCATAGAGGATGGCACTGGCCACAACAGAATCATAGAAAATCCTGAGTATTGTTAAAAGACCTCAGCAGCCTCAGATAATAGAGATGACTCTGGCTCTTCCAGAGCTCAGTTTATTAATAATGTGTATTTCGAGGCATATATAGTTTTCAATAATGTCCACATCGACCCCCTGGATTGAAACGGGTCACAGGTTTCCTGAAGTCCACGGTCAGTTCTTTGGTCTTTGTCACGTTGAGCTGCTGATGATTCTGCTCACACAACGTGTCATAGGAGTCACCCACAGCCTGGTACTCCACCTAATCACCCTGATGCATCCAACCACCGCAGAGTCATCAGAAAACTTCTGAAGATGGCAGGTCTCTGTGCAGTGGCTGAAGTCTGTGGTGCAGAGGGTGAAAAGGAAAGAGGAGAGGATGGTCCTTTGTGGTGCCACCGTGTTGTGTGTCTGACAAGGTGATCAGCAATGTTGAAGATGCACAATCGAGAACAAAAGAGAGGTATCCACCTGCATCATTATCAGACTTAAAAGTTCAAGTTCCAATTTCAGATTTTGCTACACAAAAGCAAAAATAATACAATGCTGAGAAGACTAATTATATATGATGCACTTAAAAAGATTCATTTTTGAAGTTAGTTGAATTCAGCAACTACAGCATGTGTTGTCAAGTGCAAGAACAAATGACCTACAAAGTCCTGCTATAAAAGAAAATGTTTAGAAAATGAAGGGTGGCACAGTGGTACAGCGGTTACAGCAAGTTCAAATCCAGTCTGGGGCTCGTCTGAGAGGAGTTTGCATTTCCTCATGTGTGTGTGGATTCTGGGTATTCTGGCTTCCTCCCACAATCCAAAGACATGCGTGGGGGTTAGGTTAATTGCCAATTCTAAATTGATCGTGGGTGTTAATGCGATTGTGAATGGTTGTCTGTCTCTATATGTCTTAACCCTGGAGCAGATTGGCAGCCTGTCCAGGGTGTACCCCGCCTCTTGACCTATGACAGCTAAAATAGTCTCCAGACCCTCTGTGACGCTGAACTGTATAAGTGGAAGAGAATGGATGGATGGAAAATATGAAGACAGAATTTGACAATATAATAACTAACCAACCTTTTTACCAATACCATCTTAATTAAAATTCACATATATTGTATTATGCAGTACATAAAATGTTTTACAAAATACAAAATGTATTTCCCTCACACTTAATTTTTTTTTTTTTTTGCTTCATTTTGACTTGCTTTTGGAAACTGTCCATCCTTCCCTCTGACATGAAGCTTTTTTTTTTTTTTTACTGCACTGTAAACAGAAAGGCAGTCAAACAGAATCATCAGTGACTGAAGCATTTCTCCTGGTGGGCTTATTCTTTATCAGGATAACTCAGGTTATACAACATGGCAGGGGCCAGTGGCAGGCCCTCTGTCTTTATACACAGTGTAAACCCCCGTCTTAAGGGGTTGTTGTTGATTCCAGAACTGACAGGCATGAAAGAAGGGATTTAGATGTTGACCCAAACATCTCTCCACCTGACTTTGAAGCCTGTGAGTAAGGCCCAGTATCACACAATCCCGCCACATTGCTTTCTTCTGTAAAGCTTCCAGCACCGCTCCCAGTCAAAGATGTACCCGCAGGTTCCAATGTAACATTTCCCTCTGCTCATCTACTTTTGTTACATTCCCTGTGTGGCTCAGTGGTGCAGTGGCTGATGAGATAAACAGTCCAGATACTGCCCAGACACACAGACCATTAAATGTCCCCCAACGGATACCTCACCATGAAAGTCGAGCACTAGTAAGGAAACATATATGTTGCTGCTTGGCCAAATCAACACCTCAATTAGGCAAAAAACAATGACTGCTAGCTGAGGCTACTACTGGCCTGAGGAGATGTTCCCACCCACACAGCAGTGTTATCTACCACACTACAGACATGCATGCATGGCCTGGAGCTTCGCAGACAAGACACACAGTTGGCATTGGAAGTTCTTGTTTAATTATAGCTCTTCACAGTAATGCTGCACATTACCTTAATGTTTCCTCATTAATGGTTGTCATAAAGCATCCCATGGCTTCTCTTGTAACCCATATTTTCAGTTTGTTGGTTTTATTAGTCAAACACAAGGCACAATGGCTTGTAAGTAATGATGTGAAATGATAGCTGCAGGGTATTTGCTGAATTAAAGCCACCGAGTTGGCAGGGCAGAAAGTGAAACACCTTGACAGCTGGGTAGTGTGTGTGCAGTTCAGTATCTTCTCTTTTTCCCCACACATAATAATGTGAGGCTCAGCCACAGAAAGAGCAGACTACACTTCCAAAGTCCCCTGCCAGAAACACAAACAAGAGTCACTGATCTTGTCAAGACCTCTAAATTATCAGCTCTGCTTCTTCTGCATTGATCTCTCTTTGACAAAAGAGCTGACGCCACGGTATGTGACACAGAAATGTTTTTTTTGTGTGTCCTTCACAAATGAATATTACAAGGATCTCACAGTAAAAAGATTATTTCACCAAACTAGTTTCTCAATGTCTCTTTGTAGAGGTCTATTTGTTAAGTTTGCATGATATGGTGTGGCATTTCACTTCACTAACTGCGAAGACATGCATCCTCTCGGTAATAAGCCCAAGACAGCACATTTTTGTAGGAATGCTTTAAATGAGACAGTCATAAACAGAACAACACATTTTAAAGAAAAGGAGCAAAAACTGAGATTTTCAAGAGGATTTTCTTTATTCATTTAACTCAAGCCTTCATTCATTGCCAACACTCCTTTTCCATCGCTTTCAGATAGTAAAGGGTTTCTCCAGTTTCAGCCTGGTCTTCAAGGGGGTTGTAAAAAGATGTCAAAATATCATCTCCTGCAGGAAGTGTGCAAAGCTGCCTGTGCAGGCATTCTGTCAGCTCCCGAGACAGCAAAGTCGCTCTCCCTGACTCCTACTTTTTTCATCTTATCCCAGAAACAGGAGAAGGCTCCACTGACAAGTAAGTAAGTAAATAAGCCAATTTTGCCTTGCTTTCTAGTTGTCCCTCCAACTGTGTCCCTCTGGCTGATCCGGTTTAGCATCTGCCAACAACAAAGAGATTTGTGAATATGGAGCACAGTGCAGATACAGGAGAAAAATTACTCTGTCACCACGGTGCATCATCCTAAGCATCCAGAGGGACAGACTACATATAGTAGTCTAGAGACATATTGTAGCAGGGCCCGAGGCTACGGCCTCCACTCAGTGGGTCCGTTTGGCCTAGCCTACTTGACATGGAGATATAATCTGCATCCCGGAGAGACACAGAGGAGCAAACAAATTTTGTTTTCTCAACAAGCATCAAACAAACATCTTTGAATGCATGAGTTCCACTTGGACTCCCACTGCACTGAGGCGATAATGTGACCAAGGACAGATATTGAGAAAAGATAATGTAAGAGAAAATAAAAAAATAAAATAAAATAGAAAAATAAAAAAATAAAAACAGGAAATGCTAAAAGTGAATCTCCACACTGAGGAATTCTATAAATATAGAAAGTACAGAGATGAGGAAAGAAGCATAGAGGATGGGACTGAGTGAGTTTGAAGTCGTGTAGAATCCCCTTTCTCCAGCTTGCGTGTCCTCAAAGCACATGCAGACGCACACAAAGGGACAGAGTAGAGGTCACACACTCAAGCCTGAAGGCAGTAGCATTTCTTAACAATTAAAGTCCCAGTGCATGAAAGAGTGAAAATTAGAGAGAAGAAAAGAAAGGAAGGGAAAGTGAGGCACAAAAGCAGCATAAGGAGGAACCAGTTACGTAACTAAAAGGCCTGTCCAATTCCTACTCCACAGGGACATATCCCTGTATAGAAGCTGGAAAGGATGGAAAATGGAAGCAGCGAGAGATGGAGAAAAGGGGCTGAATGGAGAAGGTGGATGTAGTGATGACGTATAAGTATCCAAGAACTGGACTTTACAGTACTGGCATCACAGTAAATTACTGTTTACAATGCCATCGGAGTTTATTCAAGGAGACAAGTGTTTCCAGAGGGAAGACAACAGACCCACACGCAGTACGTTCTCACTGCGGTTAGACAGCCTCTGACAGGCTCCAACACTTCTCCTTGGCCTGTCTAATCACTTGTTATCTTGACACTTCAATGAACTCTGAGATGATACCACTCCTCAATATTCACTGATGAGAAGCCCTTATTCAAAGTAGTGGGTCATCCAATTAAAGAGAGCCGAGACAAGGTCACCAGCACCTGTACATACAGAATGAAGACCAGTGCATGGCATGTCAGTTCCTTTGTGAGTTTTACAAAAGAGCAACATGAAACTTCAAAGTTATTTTGAAACTGGAAACCATACTAGAATAGTAATTCCAGTGACGCTCAGAGTCTTTGATGTATTTTTCTTTTCTTTTCTTTTTTTCCTTTTTTCCTGCTTCAATGTAATGAGTAGTTGGAAAATATACTGGCATGATTCAAAATGCCCCTGTGGTGCTGATACCTTCCCTTCAAGAAAAGACAAGAATAAATAAATATAAAATGACTGACAGGACAATCCCACCCCACATCACCACTGTCTCTCCTAATACATATGGAAAGAAAGCCAAAAACAGTAATTATATCAAAATGTTGCTGCTTTAAACACATCAGATATTCTCAAGTGGGTTCCTATTTGAAGAAACAGAAGATATATTTTGTACACTCAGTAATTATGTTGAGAGATTGCATAACAAACCTTAAAGGATCATTAAAAAAAAAAAACAGCCAAGGAAGTCAGCCACTCAATGATAAGATTTACTGACAAACAAATCAATGTAGCTGAGGTCTTGACAGAAAGTGAGTGCCTTTTCTAATTATTTCTGAAAATATGTTTCCCATCTTTCTTTTTGTCACTATTTAGGCTAATATCCATAAAATACTGTGCACAAGTCTTGAACCATTCCTCATTTCTTTATATATTTTCTTTAAAGGAGCCAGACTTTCTTCTGATTTTTATTGTGGTCTTAGATTCTCTGAAGGTCTTTAAATTATTCAGAAAAAAAATGTAGCCAACTCAAGAGATGAACCAATGTTGCTCCTACACATAGCAAGGAACCTTTGTTACTAACAACCTGTCACAAAACATCTTTTTAAGAAGTTAAATTTCTGAAAGATTACAGTTTTACAGTCACAAAATAATATTTTCCTACCAAGGTGATTCCCTAAGAGCCGTTTCCTGGAAACTTGGCAAACCTCAGCAGGGTGTGCTGTGTGTCCCTCAAGAATGTGGACAAGTGGAGGACAAAAGAAGAGCTATTTACAACATATGAACTGTATTTGGAAGTCACGTCCTTATAAAATGGGGGGGGGGGGGGGGGGAATCCAGCAAAGATCAGTCACAAGACCTGAGAAATGCACCTGACCCTTTAGTAACCAGTAGACGGATCAACTGAAGGGTCATCAGGAATTGTATCAGCCATTCGTAATGAAAAGAAACCGAAACAGCTGAGGTGGACTATACTGGCATAAGCAGAGTGGAGGCTCTATCATGGTTTGGGGTGGCATTTCAGCCAGTTCTGTTGGGGATCTTGTCAAAAATTGATGGAACTATGAATCCAGCAAAGTACAGTCAGATACAGTCAGAAACTTCATTTTTCAGCATTACAATGATCCAAAACACACTGCCAGTACAGTAAAAAGCATACCTGAATAGAAAAACATACAGTGGAACACTATCAGTCATGGATTGGCCTCCCCAAAGCTCAGACCTCAACATTGGGAGGGATTGTGGGATCATTTTGGTAGAGGAAAGGACAAAAGGCAGCCAACATCCAATAAAGAGCAGTCTTTAATCAGTCTATAAGATTAAAGAAATGACAAAATGGTTCAGGCTGTGTTGAAGATAATGTTTAATACCAAATATTGATTTTCAAGCTTGTATTGTAAAAACTCTGGTTTTGCCTTACATAGTGTAATTCCATGTATGTTCGCATGTTTCGATAAATCACTGTATCCATTTCCCATTTTCCTAGAAAATATAAAGAGATTAGGCTTACAGTATTATTCAGATGTAACCTAGTAAATTACAACTGCCCAATGTACTTTGATGGCTTCTTGAAAAAAAAAAAAAAGAGAATTAAACAAATGTCGTCATGTAATAATTTATTAACATTGCAAAGTGGTTTTAAATTGCAGGGACTGATGAAAGCACAATGATATACTATACAGCCTGGCAAGCTTTGTCTCTGTTGAGTGACCCATTCTTGACTGTGTTGGAGAGCAGAGCTGTTTGCAGCTAATGCATTCACAACCCGTAGGTGTGAAAAGTGTTGTTCAAAACAAGTGAATAAATTGAGAGAAATCTGTGTGGAACTGGGGACACAAAGTCAGAGGAAAGTAAGCACCTTACAATTCATCTATATAACATTAATTTTTAATGACGCAGACAGCATCCTTCACACATACCAAATCGCCCAATACTCAGCTCTGAAGTATCCAATCATTATCACTTACATGTTGCAAGCAGTCTCCTGAAAGATTTTGCCAGACAAAATTATAGAGACCAAAACTATAAAACCCAAACTAGATGATGCTACCGTGCTCTGGAGAATTTACAAAACAGATGTGTCCGCAGTCTGCAATTCTGTTGAGAATATTTGTGTGAGAAAAACGGACCACAGAAATGAAAAGGATTCACTGAAATTGAATCAAAGTAAAGTGCATTTTCCAGGATCCTGACAATGATGAGGAGTCACTGCAGAAAACAATACAAACTCACTGCTCGGCCTTATAATCTAGTGCTTGTGAAGACAAGCAGAACTTTATCTATACCCAAATCCAATTAAAGTGGAAACAGGATTGGGGCCCAAGACACAATTGTATCTACAGATTCAATCTGCTCTGCTTTTCAGAACAACAGTGGATTATTACTTTATTTGATTGCAACAATTATTGTAACGATCGGCTTTCCACCTGCCAGACATTTTGACTGTCAGTGTAATTTTCTGCACCCTATTTGAAGACTGAACACAAATCCTGGCAGAAGTATTCCCTCTCTCGTACAATCACAGTTCTCCAAGTGGCCAGTCAGGAAAAAATTTTTTTAAAAATAGCCATGCTGAGACAGTGCTACTTGTGTTTGGTCAACAGGTCCCAAGACTAGTCTGGACTGCTGCACGCTCAAATACAAACACAGCCTTCCACCGGTCCCAGGAAAGGACACCCGTGCACCAGGAAGGCAACAAGACTCATGAATCATAAGAAACACACACACTGCTAACTCCCATTCATTACAGCAGTACCCAAGGGGTCCTCCTACCGCCCATACATCTTCTTAATGTCAGTGCCACAGGCTCTCCTGCATTCCACAGTCTCAACCTGCTGGTCCAAACAAGCAGTAGTGGCGATAAAAGCGAATAAACAGCAGACTGGGAAAGGCCAAGGCTGAGGCTGTTGATAAAAACAATAACTTATTGATATACAACATATTCTCATTTTAAAAAAAGACCCTGTAGTCTATGTGTATTCTAAGTGACCATGCACTCCATAATGTCTGGACCGATTCCACAATCAGGAAGCTGAAATACAGACTACCAGAAACACATTAAATGCCTGTACTGAAATCAGTGCATTGCAGGAATACATTTTTCCATAGGATTAATCGATCCCACTCGCAAAATGGCTTTTGTTTGTATTTATGTTAAAGCAGACACTGAGGCAACAACTCAGATTTTTTTTTTCCTCAAGCCGTTATGTAAACAAATCCACATATAACACAGCTATCTATAACAATGTATTACAAATTTACCAGATGAGCAAATCATGGAGTATTATTGAACTGAACCCTATTGCCATTACTCCTGCATCCATAGTCAACAATGAAATGCTGTTTCCCAAAGACTGAAAAACAGCAGTATATCCACTTGATAATACACAATGTACACAATGCAAGATGAATATTCACATAGTGAACAGGGTTGTATATTTGAAATGGAGATGGGTAGTCTAATTATGCACAAAGTTTACAATGCAGTGTGCAAAGTTGTATAGGTGGAGAAGTCGGGTGATCGTGTAGGTGAAAGTTGGTGGGTGTGGGTGTGTGTCACAAAGTCTACATAGTTGTAGGGATATAGGATGGTTCAGGAGGATGGGTAAGGGGTAAAAGGGTTCATCCTAAGGTGTGAAGCTGTTGAGAAATCTGTGTCTTGATTCAGATGCTCCCTGATGTTGGGAGGGGGAATAACAATTGGGAATGGTGAGATGGGTTCTGGATGAAGATGGAGCTTCTTTAGATGCAGACCTGGATAAAGATCTGCAGCATAGAGAGGGAAATAGCACTAATAATCTGTTTTCAGAAGTCTTTACTGGGTTTTCTTTAGACATCGTACAGCTTTGAAACCACACTCCATCCATTCATTCTACTTTTTCACCAAACACATAGACTGGTTGGGCAAACTCCCACACACCCTTGAATATCCTCAAGAGGATGAAAAGAGTCCAATGTTCCACAACCGGGACAAAAACAACATTGTTCCTAAAAAAATTGCTCTTATGCAAAAAAAAAAAAAAGGACTCTGTAGCATTTAATCTTTAAAATTTATGACATAAAATAAAGATCAAAATATTTGCAGAGGTAGAAAGGCAACCAGCAACAGCCCAGGAGTCATCAAGCATTACAAGGTGCCTTAGGTGCTCCATCTTATTGGCAGTTGTAATCAGAATTAAATTCGTGTCATTCTTTAAGGGGACATGTAAACCTATAAATTATATTTTCCAGCACTGACACAGAAAATGTCAACCCTATAAACACCTCGATGAAATAAATGAGCACAACAAAGAAGCAATCAATGGCTCATCAGCAGCACCGCCTGTGGTTCGCCAATATGTACTATGCCTGGTGTAAGTTGGGGCAACAAGAATACTTTCTTCATAACTCAGCAACACACATGCCCAGTGGTGTTTGGCACAGAGCACAACGTTAATAAGACTGATCCATTTTATTCTGCACTACTGAAATATGCTCATGCCTACTGGTCATAATCGTGTAATCACTACATCACAGAAGTGTGCTATGCTTTCAGGGAAATTATTTACATTTCAGAATATTTTACTCACATTTGGAGGAATAGACAGAAACCGTGTGACATCCTTGCACCAAAAGCCAAAATACCTTTGGCAGCGAGTATAATATAATCAGATGCATTTTTAAACTAATGCATATGGCAATAAATAAATATTTATTATTATTCACTACTGCAATTCTAATTTATCCCAGTCCAAAGGCGATGGCTGGATTCACCTGTTGGAAGCCCCATACTGACTGTTGCCAAAATCCCATCCTTAGTGCTTTGTGTAAATACCCGACTATGATATGAAGACAGACTCAAGCTTTTAGTTTATTCCGTAGATATTGTGATAAAATAATACTAGTGCCAAGTTTGTAAATAAAATTTAGATTTGGGTTGAATGTAAATTTTGAAATTACAAGACAAAGCCATAAGGCTTGGCAGTAGTTAATAGCTTGTCCCACTCAGTATTTTACATTATGAGCTCTAATTTCTACAACCAAATGATCACCTTGAGTTTGATTATGATGTTCACAGGGGTAATTGCACACATTGTTTAGTTGGCAATCAAGTCCTGTAACAACAGTTGATTTGATGAGTTTTCATATAATTTAATTTCACCTTCTTAAATGTGTTTATTTAAACTGGGAAGAGTTCAAACTGCTGACAAGCAACTCGTTTTCAACACCGCTAGCAGTCCTTTCAGTTAAACTGTATAAATGGACTACAATGCAAACATCTACCAGAGAAATGAGACAAATACAGTAACCATTTGTTATTTAACAGTTGATGGATGAACCCTGTCAAAGCAGGGTCATCAAAAAGAAATTGCATTCATTTATAGTAAAACAACAGTAAGCTTTCTCAATAAAACAGACTACTTATTAGAATAAGCTGAAGGGTAAACAAAAATAAAGCTAATTTACACAATGACAGACAAGTTTATCTTACTGCTCTATTATTCAAGGCGTCTCCAGGGCATTGAACAAGACCAGTTGCTGGGATCATTACTCTCAGCAATTTGCTTTTTGCACACTGCATGATAGAGATTAACTAAAAACATTTTGTGATTGAAATTAAGTTGTTGCTTCTGCCAAACAGTCAGTAGGTAGGTTAATTATTTAAATGCAATTATCTTTGATACAAAATGGCCTTTACTAGGGTGCTAAGCTTAAATTTATATCTGGTACAAACTTACATTTTCAGTGTACTGTACAGAGTCCTGGGAAGAAAGCCGTGAACTATACTGATGCGCCATCTCGCCATTTTAAAAAGTTTTTAAACTGTGCCCGATGGAGCTGTTCGAACCAGAAATGGGTCTTTTGACTGATTATCGGTCACAAACGTTTTGCCCAGCCATACTCACCCACTGCTAATAAAGCTGCAACTGCAGCTTATTCTTGGGTAACGAATCTAATTCAGTCCACTTTGTGTTATCAGTCTAACAAGTAAGAAATCCAGTTATAAACAGATTACGATGTTTTACGTTTTGTTTTTTTGCCTGGAACTATGTAATCATCTCAACTTGAAAACAGGTGTGAGAATTAAATTACCTGGTTATTTTACTTTAGCCAATAACATAACAAGTTCTCCTTTTTCACAAAAGCTTATGGGGCAGCAGATGTAAACAAGGACAATGCCACCTCACCACAACAAAGTCCCCAGAGATGCTGCAAGATCTACAAACCTCATCCTCAACAGTAGTGCACAAGCACATGAATAAAAAACAAAAATCAGTTTGGATGTCTTAAAAGCCCCAATGTCTTTGTGTTTGGTAGACTAAACAGAATAAAGCATTACTGTCTATATTTGACACCATCTGACACTACATCCAAGTTGTGTTGCTCTGAAAATACTCTAAATGTACTGCAACATCTAGAAAAGCACTAATAACTGAAATGAAAAGGAAGAGAGGTTTTTTTTGTTTGTTTGTTTGTTTGTTTTTTAAAAGGCTACCTGGAAAGAAATGGAGGGGTCTGGTTATAGTAAACCTAATCCATGTCTCCAAGCATGTTTCCCCTCCAAGTAAAACTTACCTTTCCTTACCATTTAAAGACAGGTCGAATCCATTTCAACACACTACAGGCAACAGAAACGATCAACAGAAACTAGATGTTATCACAAGAAAAATGGGAAGGTGCAGCCTCACTGATGTTCTGCTTTAATAGAACATGAAAGTGAAGTTTGCAGGGAATCTGTTGCACATCTGAGCAAAACCTTTGGAGATTGAGGGCATTGTGCACCAGCTCTCGCATAAATCCCCTGAATGCACACTGGGGGCGGGGGGCGCACACATTATTGATGTTTACTATTTAAAAAAAAAAAAAACAAATTTAAAAAAAAACGAGAAAAATGGGGGGGGGGGGGGGTTCAGCCCAGGATCAGGTGTTCCAAGCACTATTGTTTTGCATTAATTATGCACAATACTTAACAGGAATACACTTTTTTTTCTTTTTTTAAACGTGATTACAAATATCTTTATTCCGACTGATAATTATCACAAATAAACAAAACTACAGAATCTGTGAAACACACAGTGGACACAAATATGTCTCTACTTAACACAAAACAGAACGTAGTACATTTCCCATTAGGCCCACACTGTACATGTGTGTATGTGCTTATGTTTGCAAGTATGTGAGAATCGGAGGAGGAAAAAAAAAAAAAAAAAAAAAGAAAGAGTGGGAAAGCAAATGGTCTTATCTGGCATGCGCAGGTCCAGCCCTGCCATTCTAAGTGCACGTCAGAGGGTGAAAAGGAGTGCTTGCTACTTTGCTGGTTTTCTGCTTAAAAGCAGCTACCACCTCCACATGACCACAGTATACACATAAACAGGTGGCTTACTTAAGACAGACACTGTGGTGATTTCTTCTTTTGTGCCTTACTGACCCACTCTCTCTTCTGACTTCATATAATAACAAAAAAAGAAAAGATCCTTTTTATATGATCATGACAAAAGGACAAAGAGTACCAAAAGATCATTTTGACCTAGCTGATTGGTAAGCAAAAACTACAACACAGTGACAGCCTTTTTTTTGTACAGAAAATGAAAGATTTGCAAGGACAAACAAAACTAGAACACTTGTCAAAGGTTCCTAGTGGTTAGCCGCCAGTTTCCTTATGTTCAGGATCAACCTCTTGCTATACTCTTTATGATCAACAGGCTTTACATCCATCACTGTAGCTTTAATCCTCGATTCATCCTGTCAGAAAGAAAATGACATTCATATGAGAAATGGCATAAAAAAAAAAATCAAGTCCAACAGATAGATGTATGTACGTATACACATATATATATATATATCTCCATTTCTCTATATCATATATAGATATCCATCTATACAACAAAGACAGACAGATCAATATATATCTGTCTCTATCGATATAGATAGATATATCTCCAAATGGCTGTATAAATATATAGAGCCATTTGGACTTTGGCATTTATCCCATGGTAAATGTTTTCTAACGACTAAAAATCATTATGTAATATAATTAATTACCAATGAAAGACAGAGTCGAACATTTAAAGCCTTAGACATCTCCATAGCTGTCTAGACAGGGGAAGGCCGTTCTACCAGGGCTATTACTCTCTGCATTTAAACAGTGGTTACACTCCTTTTGTCTCCGCTGATCATCTGTTGCTTAAGTGGGTGAAAAGTAAACCATTTTTCTTTGGATATGAACCCAATTCTTTAAGAAAAAATAAATCCTTTTAGATCTTAATGCTTGGTTTTTTTTGTAAGTGAAATATGCAGACAAATATAAAGCGACCTCAAACTGCTCAAATTTAATCATATGAATGGAAATTCATGTTAGAATCAGGGCAGAAGACCTAGGGGAGCCCTGCACGGTGCACATTTTAGCACAGGAAGGCCAAATTTCACAAATGCTAAAAGCAAGAAGTTCAGATATAAATATGGGTGTTTTATTTAATTATCACGAAAAGTAAAGTTCATCAATTAAACACAAAGCAGTTGTACCAGTTCTGCCTAAACTGTAACAAAAATTGAAGGCTAATGAACACACTCCACGTATCCCACATAAAAAGGTGGACACAGCTTTCCACTCTTAAAACCAATGCAAAGTGTGTAAAACCTTCACTCTCTCCAAAAACCAGCAGGGGCGACTCATCTGGCTAGGAGAAAAGTCATGTACTGTGAAGAGATTACTATAGGAGAACAAGTGCACTGCTCACCTACAACCCCAGTAAACGCTTTCCTAGAAAGACTTCAGTCCTATTTATTACAACATTATGCTCTTTTTGTCCCCATAAGAGTCACGTAGTCTCACATAGTGCAAGACTGGGCAATTCATTTGCTTTACTCCAGGGCTACTTTGTGATTGGCAAGTTTTTACTATGTGCATGCAATGTCCCTCAGGTGACAGACTGAACTTCAACTACCAACAGTTGACATCATGGTAGATATGTCCTTTTATATACAGTCTGTTTATCCTGGGAGTGTTATACCAGTAGTTCCTTCCAGACTGGAAAATGGATGAGTGCAACTCATCCAGTTTGGAGTGGTGGAGTAAAAAGCCTGCTGTGCTGAGACCAATCAGTGCCAGAAACCACTTGGCTCCCCTCTAAACTCACACCCCTCACCTTGCACTAAAGCCCCAAAGTGTGTGATAAGAGAGGACCACATCCCATCAGACAGAACTCATGAGGGCAAAATAAGGGAGATATCCCTTCAAATCCAGCTATTTCTATTTAAAACTGGAATAGTAGTGATCAATGTGGGAGAAAAGCTACAATAAAAACTCTAGAGCTACTTGGTTCCAGGCAAGTAAAAGGTCAAGTACTGACTTGAAATATTTATGAGGTCAAATAAACAATTGATCAAAGTATTTAATCTACAGATTTACATTAAATTATGCATAAAATTTTTTGCATGATAAATATAATTAAGAAGTTTCACCAATTAATCATAGTATTACACAGCCCCCATACTGCGCTTAAAAGGACAATAATATCATTTATTTAAGACCTTATGCATAGAAATGTAGTTCAATGAGATTAATAATGGCAACCTCAGGTTTTGACTTTGACACCAGCAACATCCCACAACCCTGTCTTTGTTTTTTATTTTAGTATGAGTTTCATTCTAATTTGAGTTTGTTCGCATCGTTAATTCCAAACATATCTCCTTCACACTCTGTTTTAACTGTACAACCATTAAATAGTGTGATAATCAGAGAAGGCGCTCTACTTTGTTGTACATATACATTTAAAAAAAAATAATTTTTGTACCAGTTAAAAAAAATTAAAATAAAAGGAGAAAGATGTAATAAAAAAATAGCAATAAAATGGGAAAGGATTTCCTACAGTATGAGATGAAACTTTTCATTTTCTTTAACCAGCATTATAAAATACAAAGGATATGATGGCAACGATACTTAATAAGTCCTTAATTGCTGAAACAATCCAATAATTATCTAAATTGCCAGTGCTTGATTACCTTCTTAAGTTTAATTTGAATAATTGCACTGCATCGCATCTGTGTATTTGGCTAAAAATGTGATGGATTCTATTCTAACATGTGATATAGCTAGACTGACCTTTAAATGTGCTGATGGTGTGTTTCACTGTCTTACTGGCATTACAGAAGGTAATTTTATTACACTCCTTACGGGGGAACTTCATTCAGTTAAAACGAAGAGTGTAATTCCCTAAAATATTCTGATGATGCTCTTTAGAGGGGTCCGGTCAATATGCAAGTCACACTGTGTTACAGCGGACTGTTATCAACTGTTAAGAACCTGCTTTGTCCCACATCAAGCCTATAAATCAAAGTACACAACAATGTGTGAGAGCATGACACAATGGCTGGATTGTAGCGCTGAGAAGTAGAAAATAAACTCAAAGAGGGGTTGCAGGTGTCTCTGTTGAAGGAATATGGGGTTTGGAGACAGAAGCCAATACATGCTTGTAGCAGTGCCATTGGCAGTTAGGATGCTGAGCTGAATGTGACAGACACAGTGGCCCTTTTTTGTGTGTTGAAGGCGGATGCAGTCTCTGGCTTGGCTCCAGACTTCCTGCTCAGAGTCCCAGCCCAATCAATTCTTTTATGTGCTTCCCTCAAAACAAACCTCTATCTGTGTGGCCTACAGGAAATACTGACCGCAGCTAATCTGTGTGTGCATCCTTCACAAAGCCACTGAAAATGAGCAGCATCCCAGGACAAACACTGACGGCTTCTCTCTTTTTTTTTTTTTAAAGACGCAGTTCTGCCAGTCAAAATGGGAAAACTCTCCCATGTTAAAAAGAAGAACAACAAAAACAACCAGAACCTCTTATGTTCCCGCTGTGAAGTTTCAGTAGTTCAGGGACGCAGAGACACGGCCTCATTTTTCTCAAGATTTCTTTTTTTCTCTCTAAATGCATGTGGTCTGTCTGACACTGTGCTGCAGCGACAAAACCCTGGGCATTTTTTCACACTACCACAAAATTTTTACTTACATTATACGTTTCCAGCTTCACTCTGTTGCGGAAGACAAAAGTGTTGAAGTTGGCATGCTGGAAGACCTCATCGAAGGCAGCTTCATTCTGAATTTTAATTAAAAGTTCAGATATAATCCTTTAATCAAAAGCCAGTTTCATCAAACAGTCTTGAGTGCAAAGGAAAGTAAGTGTCTGACAAAACAAACAAACAAAAAGCTTTGATTTTTCTAAGTAATTATAAATAGAAGAAACAAAGCACCACAGGTTTCAGACATATTTGCATTTGTCTACAGAAACGTATGTGTGTGCATGTTTGGGGAGCATGAAGCTTAAAGTTTAGCTCTGCCCTGGTCATTCCCTGAGGAAAGTATTACATTCAGCAGAGAAAGCCTCACCGAGTCCTTGAGCTGCCCCAGGTAAGCTGCATTCTGGCCCAGGATAGCCTCTGCACTCTCCTGGAAGCAAGTCACCCACTGGTTGTCCCCATAATCTGCAATGTTGGCCTGACGGATAATAAAGGGGGGAAAAAAAAGTTAAATGCATAAACAACTATTGACCAGAGTAGCCTGGCTTATATCAAACAAACACCCTTTCACAAAATGTAACAGTTAGTGGATAGCCTATGTACTCCTGGCAAGTGTGACACAAACACAAAAGCGCGCGCGCACACAGGTTAAGCTAAAGCTTGAGCATAATAATAATAATAATAATAATAATAATAATAATTATAAGTCAACTGGTGAGTGGTACGAAACAAAACCAGCCTATTTCAGATGCATGCCTCTCACTGCTTGTTGCTCACCGAGTTTGTCTTTTATACTTAAAAATGCAGTTTGTTTGCATTCATGTCTGTGTTTTGTGTAAAATGGTAATGCCGACAGGAAAGCTGCTGCAATTAACCCAACGTAACTAACCACGCAAAATGGGAATACAACATGTGTCTTCATTACACTGCGTCACAGAAACTGCAGAATGGGATTTATACATCTCTAAATTTAATCACAAAGAGCAGATTGGGAATATGTTTAAACAGAGAGAGCCATAAAAGGGGTGGATTGGATTGAGCCCCAGGATATAATAGGCAATATAAAGGTAGGGATGGGCTTTTAAAAAAAAAAAAAAAAAAAAGCTACAACATTTTCGCTGGAAGCAATTTGATTGTTCTTTGAAGCTCGCTTTCAAATGACTGTGCACAGTTGTGGCAGACTTGTGACGTGCTAGTTTTAGTTAGTGGACTTCATATTAGACCTGATTTAATACATTTTTTTGCAGTCGAGCTACAGATAGACCTTCGTGACAGTTGCAGCAGTCTTTTGCATTGCACTGTTCTCCTCCTTGTACATGACATGTAATTTACAAAATCTTCACCAATCTGATGCCTGGTAGTTTATTAGATGTATTATTAGATTATTTATTAGACGTATTAGAAGAATCATTGACTCAGGATTCAACGAAAACGATCTTTCAATGTGTGCATGGGCATATATGTTTCTGCACGTGGATGCCATCGCTTAAAAAGAAAAAGAAAGAAAGAAAAGACTGCCAGAAGCTTTTCGGGGGACCCACGCTGAATCACTTACAGAGAGGATGAGGCGGTACTTGAAGTTGGGGAATTCCTTGTCACACTTCTCACACCGAAACATGCCATTCTGCTGGTCAACCACTTTTTTGTTGCAGTCTTGGCTCGGGCAGGCCTGATAAAGACAGTTTTCCTTGCGCAGAAACACAATCGTAGCTACGCAGGTGTAGTAGTCAGCCTAAACAAAAGACCCAAAAAAAAAAAAGTATAAACATTGTAACTGTGACATACTCATCACGTCTCACTCTCATGACCTTTGTGTTGTGGATGTTGACTAATGCAAACCAAAATAGAAACAGGATAAAATTAATATTAAGATGGCATTTTTGGGACTATGCAGTGATATATGCGAATAGTCAGAAATAAACTTATTATCATTTAAGGAGCAGATGCATAACCAACACTGCCAACCAGAATGCTAATGGCAACACAAATGCCAACTATTGAGGGAGCTGCTGCTTTTCCACGGATTCAAACTTGAGAAACATGCTGCATGTAAACAGCTTCCAGGAAGTTTTCTTTGTTGTCATGGAAAACATCAACCAAGTGACATTTGCCATAGTCGATGGAAACAAATCTCCTGACAGTTCTAGTTTCTAGTTGTCCTTTTATTCTCCGTCTTTGTTGCAGTCCAAAAGCTGACTGTTTTTGGAGAGTCTCCCACCTCATACTAACCTCAGAATAGCCTGTCATAACATAAGTCTGGCTTTTCTATGGTTTGATGAAGGATGAATAACTGTGCCTTGGCAAAGCAACTGACCTTCCATGTCTGATAATGTTCAAGTCAGATGTCAGAAAACCATGAAAATGTCTGTAATAACTTGGTTAACTTAAATACAAACAAGAGCAAAGTGCAATAAAAATATGATTTTTAAACTGCTCTTCTGTTCATACTGACCATGGCTATTACATGACATACAATCACCTCAATTAACTTCCAGCTCAAGGACAATTGTTACTTAATGTCACTTGCCCTTAGGAATGAGGTAAACGACAGGGAGAAAATACGGGGGAAACAAATCTTGTTTCAACACACAGCAAATGTCTAAGCTTTCTTTTTTTAAACCCTTGACTATTTTGATTGAGCAAAAATATAACCCTGACACCAACCTCTACTAGTTTTCCAAGAGCTCCAATTAATCAAGTAAATACCTCTTTAATTAACGTGTGACAGACCAGTAGGAACAGGGCAGAAGAACTTGTTTTTTTGGCCCTGTCACTGGCTTTTACAAATGGGATGTCAAGCCAACAAGTGGAGGGTGACCACTTGCTGTCAGAAAGGGCAGAGGGGCAATGTGGAAACTTGAGGTTGTGGCACACAAAGACTTTGTGACGGCAACAATTAATTGCAACAAAGTTCTCTGGGTGCGGCCTTGAAAGCCTGACCCCATGCCCTTATGTATAGGATGCCTCAGAGGGTTAAAGACCGGACAAACCTCATTTGTCAAAACAGAGCCTCATCATGTGCCCAAAAGAAATTCACCTGAAATTGGCTGAATATTTGTGTTAAAAATGTTAGAAAGATTAAATCCATCAACAAGTTGCGTTGATGGACGAAGAAGAAGGAACAGATACTTTCAGCTGCACCCTTAATCACGAGGGGTCACCACAGTAAGTAGCTCCTCATGTTTTGGCAGATCCTCAATGCCCTTCCAGACAGGACACAAAAGGGATCTCGTCTCCTACTGGGATCGAACCGGAGCTCTTCTGCTTGTGAGGCAAATGTGTAAACCACTGCTAACCAATAGCGTTATTTGTAATTTGAAATCATTCATCTCAGCACAGTAGATGTTTGACGGGGGTCACTAATTGACTTATGCTCACTATTTAAAACACAATTACTCCTTAAACAAAGTATATTTTATTTAACAGTCTCACTCCTGTACTTTGTCTGAAGCATTTCCTTGCTTTCCTAAGCTTCCACGTAGCCAGAATATCAATCCTTACAGTCTCAAACTTGTTCTCATTGATCCCCTCATAACTGCTTGCATCTATTAATTGTCCCAGTTTTATGGGGCGTTTTCATCATACTGTGATGATTACTAATGTGTTAAATTATGTTAAACTACACAAATTAAGATCTCAGCACAGGTCACATTATCCATTTTGGAGAATTTATACACCTCACTGAGCTCCATTTCCCTCAACAGCACTGATGAAAAAACGAGGAAATTGAACATATATTACTTTACCTATTTGAGGGCAAGGAATTACATTACAAATGGGCAAAGAATAAAGCCAATGTAGAATCTAATCAGCACTAGAATTAAATGTGACTTTCACCAAGAACATACAACAGGGCTATGGAGGAGACACCCACAAGGCAATGTATTATATTGCATTAGGATTAGGAACTTTTGTAGGATTCGGTTTTAAGCGCACATACAGTGGGGCAAAAAAGTATTTAGTCAGCCACCGATTGTGCAAGTTCCCCCACTTAAAATGATGACAGAGGTCAGTAATTTGCACCAGAGGTACACTTCAACTGTGAGAGACAGAATGTGAAAAAAAAAAATCCATGAATCCACATGGTAGGATTTGTAAAGAATTTATTCGTAAATCAGGGTGGAAAATAAGTATTTGGTCAATAACAAAAATACAACTCAATACTTTGTAACATAACCTTTGTTGGCAATAACAGAGGTCAAACGTTTACTATAGGTCTTTACCAGGTTTGCACACACAGTAGCTGGTATTTTGGCCCATTCCTCCATGCAGATCTTCTCGAGAGCAGTGATGTTTTGGGGCTGTCGCCGAGCAACACGGACTTTCAACTCCCGCCACAGATTTTCTATGGGGTTGAGGTCTGGAGACTGGCTAGGCCACTCCAGGACTTTCAAATGCTTCTTACAGAGCCACTCCTTTGTTGCACGGGCGGTGTGTTTTGGATCATTGTCATGTTGGAAGACCCAGCCTCGTTTCATCTTCAAAGTTCTCACTGATGGAAGGAGGTTTTGGCTCAAAATCTCACGATACATGGCCCCATTCATTCTGTCCTTAACACGGATCAGTCGTCCTGTCCCCTTGGCAGAAAAACAGCCCCATAGCATGATGTTTCCACCCCCATGCTTCACAGTAGGTATGGTGTTCTTGGGATGCAACTCAGTATTCTTCTTCCTCCAAACACGACGAGTTGAGTTTATACCAAAAAGTTCTACTTTGGTTTCATCTGACCACATGACATTCTCCCAATCCTCTGCTGTATCATCCATGTGCTCTCTGGCAAACTGCAGACGGGCCTGGACATGCACTGGCTTCAGCAGCGGAACACGTCTGGCACTGCGGGATTTGATTCCCTGCCGTTGTAGTGTGTTACTGATGGTGACCTTTGTTACTTTGGTCCCAGCTCTCTGCAGGTCATTCACCAGGTCCCCCCGTGTGGTTCTGGGATCTTTGCTCACCGTTCTCATGATCATTTTGACCCCACGGGATGAGATCTTGCGTGGAGCCCCAGATCGAGGGAGATTATCAGTGGTCTTGTATGTCTTCCATTTTGTGATGATTGCTCCCACAGTTGATTTTTTCACACCAAGCTGCTTGCCTATTGTAGATTCACTCTTCCCAGTCTGGTGCAGGTCTACAATACTTTTCCTGGTGTCCTTCGAAAGCTCTTTGGTCTTGGCCATGGCGGAGTTTGGAGTCTGACTGTTTGAGGCTGTGGACAGGTGTCTTTTATACAGATGATGAGTTCAAACAGGTGCCATTCATACAGGTAACGAGTGGGGGACAGAAAAGCTTCTTACAGAAGACGTTACAGGTCTGTGAGAGCCAGAGATTTTCCTTGTTTGAGGTGACCAAATACTTATTTTCCACCCTAATTTACGAATAAATTCTTTACAAATCCCACCATGTGAATTCATGGATTTTTTTTTCACATTCTGTCTCTCACAGTTGAAGTGTACCTCTGGTGCAAATTACTGACCTCTGTCATGATTTTAAGTGGGGGAACTTGCACAATCGGTGGCTGACTAAATACTTTTTTGCCCCACTGTACGTGTTGGTGCAGTGCTTTTATACAACGCCGATTCCAAAGCCTTTTTGCTTCAGGTTTGCAAAGCAGAGCTAGAAGTAAAAGCTACAATACAGAAGCCTATACAGAAATGCAGCATGCACCTTGGATTTTTAATAACAAATGCATTTTGACTGCGAGCATTTCATATTTATTGTTTGGGATTCAACAGCGGCCTTTCAGTGTGTCCTTGAATATCTTCAAAGAGGCAACCTTGAATAACAATATTGGGGTTACCATATCTTTAATGTTCAAGCGTGTCAACACAAAGCCGTGCGTGTGTGTACCTTGTCTCCGTGTCCCAGATGCTCAGTCTTAACGTCAGATAGAGACTTCCAGTTGGTGTTTCCTCCCCCGCTGCCACCTTTCACCTCTGTCAGAGACTGTCCATCCATAGCGTGCCCCTCCTTGTCATACCTGTGTAGAATACAGCAAATACCAGTTGCTGCTGATTTGACCCGAATAAATGGTTTTATTACTGATTAAGCTCTCGATTATTCTTTAGTTAATTGTTTGGACTACAAATTTGCAAAAGTGATTAAAATGTGTATTGCTCATTTTGTCAGACTAATAGTTCAAAGCCAACGCATTTTAAATTCACTCACAAAGGACCAAGACAAACAAAGCATTCACATTTGACAAACAAATATTTCCAGTTTAAATAAAAATGGCTTATTTGATTATGTAAATAGCTGTCATTTAATTTTCTGTCACTGATTTTATGATAAAAGCTGTGTTAAGTATATCTTTTTATTACATTCACTAGATTCCTGAATTATATGACAGTAAAAGTAAAAGAAAAACTATAATTGATAATATCAGAGCTCATATTTTATTCTATGCAATTCTCTCTAATGGACAGTTTGATCACTCCACTAATACATCAAAGGCGTTTACCCCTAAGCTGGAAAGCATTTTTACAGTTTGAAATGGGAGCGGCGCATTTTTTACAGATTCTAAAAACGTCAGTGCCGTGACAAGGGGTTGAGCATCTTTTCAGCACTGGGCATTTGCCGTTTTTTCTGATTTCCAATAGCCAAAATATTTTCAGCTTTCACAGTGGAGGACTGGCAGGACACATTCAATACCAACCAACCATCACATCACACTTGTAAAGGTGCTGAATAACAGTCAAAAAGTTAATACTGCTAGTGCAGAGTCTCCAAGGGACTCTCAGGCATTCCCAACCAGGCTTTTTCATAAGAGCACTTTCAGCTGTGGGGGAAGGGGGGAAAAAAAAAAAAAAAAAAAAAAAAAAAAGATAACCTTTGGTCTACACACCAAATAAGGAATCATAGGGGTCTTTACAACAGTCTTCAGCCTGAAAAGTGACATAATTTGTAGTGCTTTATAAGATTTTTGTGTAGCTCCCTCTGGAGGCATGAAAAGCTTTATACATATGCAGTTATGGAAAAACATGTTGATGTGTACAATCTGTGGTCTTCCCTTAAGTAAATGCACCATGGTAAGTTGATAAAATTATATGTAACATATTTCGACTCGTCACAACACTGCTGTGCAGAAGCCCACTTATAGACTGCAACATTCATTTTAACACATCCCAACCCAGGCAGGAGGCACAATACGCTGCTGTTCACATGACTATCAACAGACTGCAGGCTGTCTATTTAACAGTTGAGTTTAAAAAATAAAAAATAAAAAAATAAATAAAAAATTGTTGTGCAGAGAATCCGTTTGTGTTTGTCAAAGCAGGGACGGCTCATCTGAGGGGAAGGCAGGCTGAGAGGCTTGTGAAATGAATCAACAGCAGAGGGACTGATGAGCTGGCCAGGGTCAGGGCTGTTACGGTGATATCAGAAACCCATTTTCATCTAGTGTTCCCGGTAATTCAGGGAAGACAATGGGAGGGGGAAAAAAAAAAAAAGGGGGGGGGGGGGGGGGGGGGGTAAGGCAAGGTAGACTGAGAAGACGGATGAGGGTAAAATGCACTAGTGGGGGGGGGGGGGGGATAGCAGTTTAAAACGGTCACCAAGATCAATACAGCTTCGTAATCTGTTGGCCACAAGGCAGAGCAGCGTACAATGGCAAGGCCGGGTTGTAAATACAGGGAGAACTTGCTGTGCTCCTGACAAGCATGGCTAATAGAAAATATCCCCATTAACATTTTACACTGCGGCCCAAGCGAAACACAGGTTGTCGATTTCCAGCTCCTCCTAACAAATGTAAACAATTCCTTAAAGTGGCACCAATTTCCTCACCAGTGTACCAAATTCTGTCTGCATCCAATCAGGAGCTTCCCCTGACCAATCAAATGACAAAACAGATGGCATTCCTTGGCATGGATTAATGTCTCTAAAGAAATTATCGCCAGAGAAGGCAAATGCACAATATTTAAGAAAAGAAAAAAACTGCAGAATAGCAAGACTTCACATGGCTTCTCTGGTAACCTGATAGACAAATACCCAGAAGAAAATAGTGACTGAGTTCATTTTAAAAAAGAAAATCTGCTGCAGGAAACAGAAATGGCTCACAAAAAGTAGTGGTTGTGATAAAGAAGACAAAAAGAGGGCAAATTCGGTCTGGCAGAAAATGTGCAACAGACAAGTGAGAGTGGAAAGATCCAGGCCTGGAGCAGAGTGGTTTCAGTAAGACAAGAACACCATGATATCTGGCTGGAGGTTGGCAGACGCATGAATGTGCATAACACAGACATGTCAAGTGTCACTGTACAGGAATGGGGACATGTCAGATAAAGGGACATGAAGTAATGGTGGAAGACTAAGCTCCAGCCTAGGGCTGCCACGATTACGTCGACTATCAAAATTGTTGACGACTAATTTAATAGTTGACGCGTCGTTTGAAGCTTTGTAAGATCCCAAAAGACACAGGAATAAATAGTAGAATTTAAGAGTGTAATAACGGACTGAAACAGAAGATGGCAGCACTGCATGTACAAGGATGCCAGCTGCCGTTAAACCCCAAAGAAGAAGAAGCAGTGTCCGGTATCGTAGCTGTGTCCAAATTCGGGAACCGCATCCTCCTGTGCCCACATTTGTAGGCCGATTACTTTACAGCGACACGACAAAGACTGTCCAAATTCGAAGACTCCGACAAATGCGCCCTTCATTTCCCCAGATTTGAAGGATGGGTCCGGGTGTATACTTCGTGGCCCAACCTATCCCAGAATTCATAGCGCAGCCCAGCTCAGTTTCCAACAATGGCGGCAACTAGTTAGTTTTAATATTACTCTTATTATTCTTTCTGGGTCACAAAATAAACATTTAACTTATTTTCAGGAGAGAATGTAGCTGTGTAAACCTCAAATATCTGCTCAGTTTATCAAGACACCACATATTTTCAAAAGCACTCCAACGTTTTCGAAGACGTCTGTTATCCAACAGCTCGATAGCTAGCCGGGGTTCAAGGCTCACTAGAGCCGGTGAGAACACCGGACTCCCGGCAAATCGTTTTAAAACCCACCACGGTCTTTCGCTACTCAGGTTAAACATGATATATAAGTCACTTAGATAACTTAAAAATGTTATTGTTTGGCTTTTTTCAGTATTTTATTTGTTCCTGAGTAAATCGGTTTGGCTTTTTACACAGCTGAATAAACGTCAAGCAGACAACTGATTATCAGAAGTATGAGATGCTCGAGAATATACTCCAGTGTCCTGTTATATTTTAGATAGCAAGGAGCAGACGGCTGAGTTTATTAAACTCACAGATCACAATCTGCAAATTTCATTAAAATTTAATAAACTATCATCTTGTCTTTATTTTTAGTTAGCACATACCTTAAACACTTAAAGCTGTAACCTAATGATAGTTATATAAGAACAGATGCTGCTGGTGCAATAAGCTGTACATTGTACGTCCAAGCAACATATTTTACTTTTTTTTTTCTAAATCAAATCAATACAGCACAGTTAAAGATTATGGTAACATAACAGTCAATTCAATGATAGATCATGTTCTCCACACAACTGTGCTCAAATTTGTTTGCATCTTAGCTGGCCTAATTACATATGCGCTATGCACAAATCCAAATGCTGTAGTCACAATATGCAAGACAGAAAATGTCAGTTTGGACTGTGACTAAATGAGCTGATGACGAATGTCTGAGGTTGACAGCTTAAAAAAAAAATGAGTATAAACCTGACAAAAATGTCAGAACAGGGACTACACCACCTGACATTTTAGGAAAAGACAGGAAGGCGATCTAAATGTGCTGTTGCCACCTAATGGACAACCAAAACTTCACATTTAGATACAAAAAAATGCTAATGTGAAGTCTGATTCTGGAGATTCCTGCAAAGGGCGTAGGCCTTCACTCTGATGTCTCAGAACAAGGTACAAACATCTAAGACTAACAGAAGGCCAAGAATATTAGTGCTGGATTGTTACCAAAATAAATGAATTCTCCAGCAAGGTCATGAAATGTTTTAACAGGGATTTTTTTTGGTCTTTTTAATCACCAATAGAGTTTAGAAGAAACAGCTGCAATTCAGCTTTAATTCAAAGGGTTAACCAAAATATATGAAACCCTCTGTTACCATAAGAAATTAATATAATCATAAATAAACTACTCAATTTCAGTACTTTGTCAAGAGTCATTTGCAGGCAATGCAAATGACTCTGTAGTCATTTGCACTCTGTTGCCTGTAGTCAATAACATGTCAACATCAAAGGATGGGTTTGCTTTGTGATGCTTCGCCAGGGTTTTCACTGTAGTGGTCTTCATGTGTTTTTGCTGTGTATTGGTCTTTCTGCCCAATGCTGCTTGACTGGTCTGAGATTATAGACCAGTATATAAAGGATGGATGTAGCCACAGTGCCATCACCCACTGGTTTGGACTCTGCTTTAAAGGAGCTTATCCGACTCACAATTCATCACAATTCTAAGGTTATTTCCCATAAAATGGCCCAATCTGGGTGAAGACCAATTACTTAAGTAAGATTAAATTCTGACCAATACTTTGGAGATGCTGGGATTCTTGGGAATTATAGACAGCTGGAAACCTCGTCATCGCAAAAGTGCCGCTTTAGACTAAATAAGCTTACAGTGAACACTTTTTTTTGTCATAATGCATTTTTATTTTATTTAGATTTATATAACTTATTGAAGCACTTAACTTTTCGCCTGTTACTAACAAACTATTCCCCAAAATCTTGTCATATAAACTGTTCACAGAGATACGTAAACAGCATGTTCTTGTTAGTTTTAAGTAAGCTAATATAATAGTAGCATTTTATTGAAAAAAAAAAGTTGTCTGTGGTAGACTGTAAATGTGCATTTTAATGCCTTAAACTTGGGCATTTTAACATGGGACTATGGGGATTCAGCTTCAAGTGGCCACTAGAGGGTAGAGCTGGGCGATAGAACGATAACGATATGTATCGCGATATAACTTTTACTCGATAGAGAAATTAAGCTATCGCGATAGACCTCGCCGCTCTTGTCCTCTTTAAAAAAAAAAAAAAAAAAAAAAAAAAAAAAAAAAGGTCAGCCAATCCAAATTAAGTAGCGTAGAGCCGAACCAATCACAGCCGCAGCGTCACGTCGCGTGACTTGTTACGTACAGCACAAGTGCCAAGCGCACGTGTGTTTGTTTGGGAAGCAGCCAGCGGGTAATGGAGCCAGCGGGTAATGGAGGAAATGAGTGTGCCGACTAGAAAAATCAACCGAGCGTGACCGAAGAGAAAACAGATGATGGTTCCAATGCCGGAGAGATTGTCGAACGGAAGAGCCATAGAAGTTCCGTAGTGTGAAGGTATTTCGGCTATTTCAAGTCTGACAAAAAACAGAGTAGCGTGCACTGTAAATTGTGCCGAAAGCAAGTCGGGAAATACAATAAACTGGTGCATGCGTCACACTGTGCGCCACGTTATTGTTTCGGTGAAATGAATTTCTACAATACTGTTAATTGTACTCTCTGCAGTGTTTAAATGCTTACATATACACACAGTTACTGTCCGTCCACACATACGACTCGGTTCTGCTTCTATGCCCCAGCTTTGTTTACTTTTTCCCACCGAGGCTTCTAGACTTCTGATTGGCCAACCTTTCTGCACGGTTAGGAATCTAGCGCCACCTGCTGCTTTGGCATGTTCATAGCAGCGTTTTCCTTCATTTCTGCCTTTATGTGTGGACGGGATTATTTTTTAAAACGAAAACGGAAAATCTCCGTTTTCAAAAATACCCGTGTACGTGTGGACGTAGCCTCAGTCTCTGACTGGAAGCGCCAATTCGTCATTCGGCTTTTGTCAGACTAAAGTAACTGTTAAAACTGTTTGAAAAGCTAAGCTATACAACAAGGAGAGATTGAGAATTTCCTTTTAGTTCTCAGTTTATTTGATATTGACAAAAGTTAGTCAATTTTGTCTCTTCTTCTGTAAAACAAACTAAGATTTATTTTTAGAATTAATATTTTGTTTCTATGTGGAATTGACAATTTAGTAGTTTGTTTCGTTTGTTCTATTTTGAAACTTAAACGCTTTAGTGGCTGCCTTTTGTGTAGTTTGCAATATTTGCCTTTATTTATCTGAAAAAGTCTCATGTTCCTTAAGTACATCTACCCTGTTGAATTTATTATGGGAAATAAATATTTAAATAAAAACAAGCTGCTGATTATTTCACATTTTACTTGTGAGCAACGGCACATTTAAATCTTACAAATATAGTTATTTGGCTTATCTCGTGATAGATATCGTTATCGCCTGAAATGAAAAAAACATATCGTGATATGAAAAAAAATCTCATATCGCCCAGCTCTACTAGAGGGGCTGTGATTTTTGGCACTGCATGTTGGCTTCATTTTTCAGTCCTGGAGATTTCTGCTTTGTTGCGACTTCAAAAGCTCTTAGGTTATGTTAACATTACTTTTTGAGTTAATGCCCATCTGTAATGAGCAGACAGTGGATCTTTATATACTTCATACTTCTAAGGCATTTGGTCTTCTGTTACATCACTGAGAAACACTAGTGACCCTAGTCCCACAGGAAACCAAACATTCCCATGCATCTCACTGCTCTACCATGTTTTACAGAAGATGCTGTGCACATTAGATCGTGAGCACTTCCAGGTCCTCTTCATAGTCTTGTACCATCATTCTGGTTTAAGACAATTCTAGTTTATTTAAAGCAGTCTTACCTGACCTTACTGTTACCAAATTGATGACTGGTTTCGATCTTGTGAAATGTTTTTATTTGTATGAGGTCTTCTATTTATAAGTAGCCTACTGTTATGAAGATAAATTAAGTGTTCTGTGTTCACCACTGTTGTCCTCACTGTAGACATTGAGGGGCCAAAATAAACATATTTGCTGGTAAGCCTGGCAAAGTCTACTTGACTGTCAATTTGGTAGCTGTCTTGCCAGATCTCTCCCGAGTTTGACTTTTTTGGGCTCACTGTAACACAGCTTTGAACACATGGAATAAAATCTAGTCCTTTTACATGTTTAATGAAGGAACACACCAAACTTGCCTATAAATGGCCTTTGTAACAGTTGTCCAATTACTTTTGGTCACCTGAAAACCCTAAGGTTTCTCATTAAAGAACTTTAATTGCTTAACTTGTCATCTAATTGGGATGTGAATGCCCTTAAATTCAAGCTTAAAGTCATCTGTACTTCAAGCTCAGATCCTTTATGTAACTAGCTTGAATGTATTTTGGTAAACATGGAAAATAAAAACTGTCAATATTCAAATACATATGCCCTAAACTGTATTTTTGCCTCTCCCAGATTAATTAGTGTGCCAAAGGAATGCTACTCAGCTTTCTATATAAGACCACTGGCAAGCACTGAGCAGCACTGCTAATATGCTGCATGAGTTTGAGACAACAGCTCACCAAGGATAGACTATTCATTTGAGAAGGTCCCAAAGGTCTGCGCCAAAACACAATCAAATTAAGATGCCTCTGCAGGAGTAAAACAATGATGTTTCAGCAGCCTTGGCACATTTAAAAGATTTTTTTTTTTTGGCTGATGGAGAGAACACTTTGGATTCTCTTCTGTGCGAGATTAGAAAAAACAATTATCAAAAGATTAATTTAGAGTTTAATTGTTTTTCCTTCCCTTATCTCTGTTTGTGAATTTCATGTCTCAGCTTACAGAAAGAGAGAGAAACACAGTCTGTAACCATGGCCCAAGTTTATCAACAGCACAAAATCCATGTTACACGTTTCACAGCAATCAGTGGTACAAGAGAGAGAAATTTCTTCTCGTGTTACCTAGATATAATTTTGGATATAGCCTTTACAAATATATCATATAACTATAACAAGCAATTATTTTCATCTTCACAGCTTTAGACAGTTAAGGCTACATTTTCAGATAAGCTATGTAATGGTACTGTCTACCAATGCTTGTCAATGCTTTTCATTTGACAAATGAGTCAGGATTGGCATTTTCCATTCGTGAGAAGGGAAGAGAGAATGTAGTAAGTGTATAAAGTCTGCTGCAAGGGTCTGGAAATGCGATTAAGGACTTCATGGTGTACAAGTAAAAGAAAGCGTAGGACCCCAGAGTGGTCCTGATGATGCTCAACTTCAGAGAAGTTCAGTGTAGTTGGCATTCTGAGAAATGAGATCTAAAATATTCAGAGAAGCCAGCGGCTGTTCAAAAACTATCATAAAGAAATTACCATCACCCTATACATTAGATTAAAAAACCACTTTGAGCATAATTTATCGTCTGCTGCCTTCTCACCTGCAAAGGAGAGTCACATTTCACTGCTCCGATTATGCAGATCAGGTCCCGAGTATAAATACCCAGTCACATTTTATAAGGCAGAAGAAAAGATTACGCCGACTTGTCACAAAATAAATTTCAACTGTTTAGTGTCTTATTTCTTAGCGTAGAGCAGACACTGGTATTGGAAGGTAAATAAACAAAACCCTTTGGATACAATCGATTGGCCCTCCACTCACAAACATAGACATTTGCCTTCATGTCAGTGAGGAGGGGTCAGACACAGCCTGCTTAAGCAGGATCAATACAGAGGACAGATCCATTAGTGCGCCACAGTGCAAGAGTAAGGTTAAGTACCACCCTCTTTAGTCCATGTGAGGACTGCCTCATGTATCAATCATGTGCCAATCGAAACACAAACTAACGCGCAGCCTATAAAAATACTACCCACCTCACGTCTGACACAAAGTGCACGGCTATTTCAGGTCATGTTGAACACTAGGGGATAATTGAAAACCTGGCACATAATGCAAAAAAATAATAATAATAATAATTTTAAAAAAAATGTTGTAAACTTGTCAGCATACTCAAAGGAGCTTGGAAAGAAAAGCGTCTGGACTTCTTTAAGTTGCTTGAAGACGTTTCACCTCTCATCCGAGAAGCTTCTTCAGTTCTAAGGTCAAATGGTGGAGAGTCCCAGATTTAAACCTAGTGGGAGTGTCCCCCCACAGAGGGACAAAAGGACCCCCTGATGATCCTCTAATCGCCTGAGCCAAGGTGTGAAAACGGGTGTGGGTCCCAATCAGCCAGAGTTTCGGGTGTGTTCATTGTGAAACCTGGCCCCACCTTATACCTACACCCAGTTTCACACCTTGGCTCAGGCGATTAGAGGATCATCAGGGGGTCCTTTTGTCCCTCTGTGGGGGGATACTCCCACTAGGTTTAAATCTGGGACTCTCCACCATTTGACCTTAGAACTGAAGAAGCTTCTCGGATGAGAGGTGAAACGTCTTCAAGCAACTTAAAGAAGTCCAGACGCTTTTCTTTGCAAGCTCCTTTGACTACGATGACCTGGATGACTGAGAACCTTCACAGACATATTGTCAGTATACTGTTCTATAACTCAGCATCCACCTCTTAATAAATTCAGCTAAGCGTCAACACACATGACCACATGTACAGAAAGAGCCATGAAGACACACTTTATGGCTAATTTCCACATAACTGTATGTGTTCAAGTGAAAACACACACAAACAACATACATATACACACACCATAGCCACGCAAACACACGCACACAGCAAGAGAAAAAAAATATGCTACAATCAACATAATCACACAGAAATGAGTCGGGATTTCGTTTCTTCTGAAAGGCGATTAGAAGAGCAAAAGACACATTTTCATAGATTAAATGTGATTTTCATTTTTATCTAATGCTTCACTGAAGCAACCCCCAAATTGTGGCTAATGGGGGAAAGCTAATCTTGATAATGAGAATCAGTGTATGTACTCTTACAACTTGGGAAATGCAAGCTGCCTTTTAAATCCTTAGAGTTCTTTATTTGTAACCAATATCTGCATCTATGAAGCAGTCTTTAAGTTTGTGAAAAAAATAAGTAAAGCCTTATGGCAATAAATATATACCAGATTTTACACTTGCTGTAAAGCCACTTTGTATGATTGCAAGAACACATGAGCAATTTCTACACTGCATTATCTATGAAACTCGAGCCTACTTACCAGCCTCTGAGCTTATATGCCTCAGGGATGTCTGGGTTGATCATAAGAGTACTGCTGAAGGATGCAGAGAGTGACCGGCCTCCAAAGTCTGAAAGCTTTGCCCCCTTAATGGCAACGACAGGTTGGCTAGATCCGTCAAACTTTTCTGCCTATGAAAAGAAAGAAATACAATATTTAATTTGCTTTCTCCTTCATTTTTGCAAACTGACAACATCAGATATACGTGTTTTTGGACAAAGAGATCTTTTATGGTTTTAAATAAATATGGGCAGAGGTTCATCAAAAGATTTAGAAAATCCCTGTCCACAAAGGACAAGGCAGAAAATCAATATTGGATGCTCATGATCTTCAGGCCGGCGGCACCACATTAAAAAACAGGCATGAGACTGTCATGGAAATTACTCCATAGGCTCAGGAACACTTCCTCAAATCATTGTCTGTGAACAGTTTGCCATGCCATTTACAAATTCAGGTTAAAAGCTCTCTCGCGAAGAAGAAGCCATTTGTGAACATTCAGAAACACTGCTGTCTTCTCTGGGCCAAAGCTCATTTAAAATGGACCGAGACAAACAGGGAAGCTGTTCTGTGGTCAGAAGAATATAAACTGGAAATTCTTTTTGTAAAACATGCATGCTGTGTCACTGGACTAAAGGGGAGAAGAACCATCCAGCTTGTTATCAGCTCTTAGATCAAAAACCTGCACCTCTGAATGTATAGGGGTGTACGGGTGCCTGTGGAATTGGCAGCTTGCACGTCTGGGAGGACGCCATCAATGCTGAAAGGTACATACAGGATTTAGAGCAACATATGTGCTATATATGTTGTTGTTTTTTGGGGGTTTTTTTGCATATTTTAGCAAGACTAGGCTAAAACACACTGCAGATATTACAACAGCATGGCTTCATAGCAGAAAAAGGTTGGTGTTGAGCTGGCCTGCCTGCAATACACATATTTCACCAACTGAAAACATTTGAAGCATCATAAAACGAAAAGTACAACAAAGAAGACCCAGGACTGTCAAGCAGCTAGAGTCCTATATTAGACAAACACGGGACAACGATTCTCTCCCAAAGGTCCAACAGCTGGTCTCAGTTCTGAGACTGGTGTTGTTAAAAAAAGAAAGGACACTACACAGTGGTAAACATGGCCCTGTGTCAAGATGTTGAGTTATACTGATGCTATCAAATTCAAAATGACTCCCCCCCCCACCTAATCTATCAGTTTGAACATTTGATTATGAGACTTGCATATAATTTTATGTATGTTTTTAATCTACATTTTACACAGCACCCCCACTTTATATTTTTATCGTTTTGGTTATGTGGTTTCATTTTGGATTCAATTAGTTTTGCCATAACTTTAAATTGTTTTTGCCTTAAAACTAGAAACTAAGGATTACAAGAGGTCTGATTTCCCCCAGTAGTGGCAGCAGCAGGGTAAAAAAAAAAGTAAATAAATAAAAATCAAATGTCAAACATATTTTGCCTTCTAACAAGATAAAACTATAAACACACTTGCTGTTCAGCTCATAAAACCAAAGAAAGAAGAGCAGCGCAACAGTAAAGCTTTCATATATTGGGGGAAATATTTCCAACACTTGATTTTTGGCAAATCTATTGTTCTTTATAAACTATACATCTTGTGCAGTTCTCTGAATCCCTCTGGAGAAAGTGTAAATGTCGAACAAATACAGGGAACACTGCTTCTTGTCTGGAGGAAAAGAATTGGTGGTGAACTCAGCGCAGTCCCTCTGAGCCACAGGTAAAAATCAACTGCAAGAGCACGCTTACTTTATCACACAGTGACAGGAAATGTAGTCAATAACTTCAAATCTATCGCCTTCTATCACGCAACACGCACACTGTTAAATCAGTGCTCAGAGCTGTTCACCTGTGACCACCGAGTGCACTGAAGAACCTTTTTCATTCAACGCCTTTCTGACATAATTCTAACCAAAAACTAAGGATTAAAAGCTGCACACAAGGATGATTTAGCGTAGGCATTTGCTTTACAAGTCACTGGGCTCTAGCTTTAGACCAGTATCTATCATTTACACCAACTACTTTTATCCCTCCTACGTAGAATAAAACCATCTGCTTAAATTTAGTTCAGGTAATAATTAATTTTTGGAAAGAAAATTGTTCTGAGAAGAAAGCTTTAACATGTTGATGCACTGAAAACCTGTTAATGACTTTCACCACTTATTTGAAAAGTCTAGACACACGTTCCATTACACATTTTGTACTTTTTGTCAAGTCCATACTCACTTCCTCTCCCCACAGTGTGACAGTCACCACCTTCCCAGACATATCCATCAGACTGAGTGTTCTCTTAGACACTTCACGGTTGGACTTGGTTGTCAGGCGGGATATGTCGTCCACACTCTTGCACACTCCAATTACATCTGTAAAAGGATATACAAAGCAGAGAGCATTTGTTTTTCTATTCCGCATCCTTGTGATTCACAACCTACAGCAGAGTTACAAGTATCTAGCACAAAACACAAAAACAACAACACACAAACAAATAAATACTGTGTCTGATTTGTTTTTTTCCCCCATACACAATTACATCCACACACAGGTCATTCCATGTCCCACAGCTTACGGCACAAATTGGCAGTTGGCGATTCATTCAAGACGTCAGAGGCCAGCACGCCAGGAACTTGCATCCATAATATTGGAGAGAAATCAGTAAAGGGCTTTAACTGACTGACGCAATCAAGCACAGTAAACCGGCATCTCCATCAGCAGTCATTTTTAAACTCCAACTCTGAGCCACCGAGGATTTTAAACACATTTAACCACTACAAAACTTCTTGATGCTACCTAGCAGGCAGAAGAGAAGTTACTCAAAAAGCAATTTCCATTGAAAGAATTACAAGCCAGCTTCTTATTACCGCCTCACTTTACCTATGACAGCAGGTTCTCATTTTCTTACCATAGGGCCCAAAGTCAATCTGCACTACAGGCCATTACTGTCATCAGGTTTATTAATACCACTTTTATCTGTCTGCTCGTATAGTGTAATTACCTCAACCTCCCAGCATATCCAGTTCGACTTTCCAATTCAGACTTTATTCTCACCTTATGATCACTTATTATTGGGCGCTCGGGAACGCCTCTGTTGGAGCTGGGCTCAGAACACCGGCTGGTTGATTTGTGCTTTTTGTAATACACAGTAGTTAAGAGAAATGTAATGCGTTTAGGCCTCATAGTCACCTGCAGTTTGGTGAACAGTTTGCTCACCGATTGAAAATTACATTATCGCTCCCCTGTGCACTGCGTTATGCAATTCTGCTCTATTGTTCCGGTTACATAAGGCAACATCAGAATTAATGTCTCATGAAATAGATTGGGGAAACATGGCTACCATTTAAAAATATCATCCTCCTAAAGTACTGCGGTATAAGGGGGTGTAAAATGTCAATCGCAACGATTTAGATATGCCCATTCTGAATAATCAAGCTTATACCAAATGGTTCCCCAATATCAAAAATCAAATGATTTAAAAATAATGTAAAAAATTATTGCATGTGTTCTTAGAAACATGCTCTCTTTCATGACAGGTGTAGCAAGCTGTATGCAATATTTTGTACTTTAAGATGAAAAATGTCAGCATAGTGTAGGATTTCTTTTCAGAATTAATTTTAGCCAGTTGAGACTTTCCGAAATCTTTTAATGAAAAAAAATCCTGATGTACCTTTACGATTTTTTGCTGCACTGATTATTGTGCTTCTCTTAATTACCGACTGCTTGATTGCGCAGCCAATTCCTAGGTGAGGTTGTGTCTCTCTCTGTCACAAACCATTTGTCTGATGAAAGTCTTGCACCAATACAAATTAATTCATTGCATGTTAGATTATGTCTCCAACTTCTGAGGTACTCAGACACACATGACACACCTCTCTCATGTGATAGATGTCCAGTTTTTTTTTTCTCTGTACTTTTTGGGGAACATGTTGGAAGGATTAAGAGGCTTTAATGAAATGAATGGATATTGTCTGACGAGAAGACTTGGTGAACAGATCGGCCTTTGCCATATATTTATGAGGACTACAGGCTAAATTTTTATGTTTATACAGCCCGTCTTCTTAACAGTATTGCACTTTGAGAGTTTCAACCTGCCAGCTTCACTCACTGGACTTTGCAAATACCCACAAACACACTGACAAATAAAAACATAAACTGTCACAAGTCTAATTTTCAGCAGGAAAACCAGACTTGAGTTTTTTGCTGATAATATTTCAGGAATATGCAAAGGCACTTTTGATTTCTTTTTCACACAAAGTGCCATTTATTTGCAGTTAAAGGCTGCAGGCTGTTTATCAGTTCACCTCTCAAAATAAACTGTGCGAACAAAAGAAAGAACTGACACAGTTATGTGGGACCTTAAAGACACATGCTGGGTTCAGAAATTCCTGTCTAGATTGTTACTTCTACTCCTTACCAACAATAGCATCTTTGTCTCTGTTCTCCAGGTCACCGATAGAGACAAAGTCACATTGCACCATGGGAACGTCACAGCTGTCCTCACAGGGGATAATGGTGGACTCGCCATTGAGTGTCATCTCATAGTCATTCTTTACTGATGTGTACTGCTTGTTGGCGAGCTTAAGGGAGCCCTTGGAGATGTAGTAGACCTGGCCCACACAGATGGATGAACCACATGTTAATCAGAGATCTGGGTAGCATTTCACCTGACTGAATGGTGCAAACAAGATAGGACTTCAGGCAGTCAGTGGGAGGGGGAGAGGTGATCAACAAAGGCTGGCAGATGATCATAAGCAGCTTATTGTATGGGTACAGTGCAGCCAGATGACTCATTCATAGTCTCTGTGGTTTTAACTCACAAAGTACTGGCAGCTGTTGATAGCACAATCTACAGCCAAATCAGTCTTTGACGGCGCAGTAAAAGGCGGTTTTGGCATAATAATTAGGACATATTGAATCATTATCTGAAGGAACATCTCACCTTGCCAGCCTCAATAAGACTGTAGAACTTGTCCACTTCTTGGTTGAAACCAGTCACTCGTATCTCTCCCTGTGGAAAAATATAAATATTTAATTTAAAACAAAAAACATATGTCCAAATGGTTTCTAAATCAGGAGATGTTTGGTGGGGTTTTTTTTTTGTTTTTTTTAAACACAAAAATTAACAGTCAGAGTACAAATACACTTACACTCTCATCAACAATCTCCATGGAGAATAGCTTGCCATCCCCCCGAGAGTTGCTCCACGTACGAATGGAGCCCTTGTTGGTCACACGAGCGCGGATCGTCCACCTATTACAAAAAAAAAATAAAAATCTGAGCTTATCATTTCTGCATTCTTCATTTTTCGGGCACCTTATGAGCCCAGATGTCAGCTCCACACACATGTAGGGATTCATGCACTTGGTATTGTGACCTTTTAAACATCTGCCCCCTAGAAGACCTTTGCATAAATATCACTGAGCAACAACATCATTAAACCCGTTTAATTTACTTGCTTCTTTTGCAACAGGTTTTTCACAGACATTTTGATTACCATTTAGAAAGAAAATAACAGATGTACTTTAATTAGCCTAATATTAAGTTAATTGTGCCAGCAGTATGAGCTCTGCACTGGCATTCCTCTGTAAGATTTGGTCGATGGTTAGTAGTGCCTGTGTTGGTTGTTGGAAAGGCTTGTGCAGTCTAACATGCATACATTCATATTGGGTTGTAGTCTCCTTGATCCATTTTAAGACTGAAACTGACCTTCCAAAAAGTTTTCCAAACACGTGTTCCATGCAACACTGTCGTTACACTGTAGAGCCTGACCAAGTCTTGGCTATTTGACATTTGCGTGTCACAGAATTGTGAACCTTAGAGTCATAATTACTTCCATCAGTCATGGCACCACAGCTGAAGCGATCAGCGAGAAGGGCCCCAGGATATGTCCAGAGTTTCCACCAATCACCATCGACACCCACGGCAAGTCCCCCTTCGTACCGAGCCCCGCAAAGCCACCCCTCAGATCCCATCCTTATTCCAAAGTTATGGATCTGGAATTCCATTGTCAGTATAGTAATACAGTGGTTAGCACTGCTGCCCCAGGGCAGCGAGGGTCCTGGGTATAAATTCAAGGAAACTGCATGTTCTTCTGTTCAAGTGGATTCTTTCCGGTTACACAGTCCAAAGACAGTGTGATAAACACGGGTTTGGCTATTTTAAATTGGCCACCAATAACTATGATAATTAAGGACTGAATTAAGGATTGAAATGTAATTGTAGTTTATACCTTCTACTTTATTTAGGGTTTAGCAAAAATACTGCAATAATGTTTAGGAATTATCGGGTTCAAAATTACTGGATTAATGACTCAAAAGCAGTTTTAGTGCCAGCTGTTCCCTGGTTTTCTGCTATTTCTTGACAAACAGCATCTCCCAAGTATTCATTTTGCATTTCCTAACTGCACTGACAAACAGCTGGCTTAATGATGGCCTCCTTTCCTCACATGAATACTTCTTTGGTTGACATTCAGTTTTTTGCCATATGTACACAATGCCTTTTTGCTGACCCAGAAATATCAAATATATAGCATTTAGAGATTAACGTGACTGGCAACAATACTTACTTGGACTGGTAGGGGTTGAGGCTTGCAATGGGCACAACTTTGGAGCTTCCCCCTGGAGTATTTGGCATAACAGATGGAGCTTTCTTCCCAAAGTCTCTGTTTAAACCTCTGTTCACTGCTGAGGGAATGAGGAGAAAAATAAATGATCAATGAAGAGCAGTGATGAAGAGTCATGAGAGAGGCACATTATTCAGAAACAAATTACAAAAAGAAACCATCCAGTTTCTTTGGATTGCAATTGCTTGATCACTGTAACTACCTCGTATCATGAGAAAGAAGTCCATCCCACCAAAACCCAACAAAAACAACCCATTGACTTAAAAGTACATTTACCATCACTGACTCTTGAAACTAGCAAGCAGGAACAACTCAAAGAGGAAACAAAAATCCTGTCAAGCCAAGTTGTTGGCGATGTGTGATCCAGCATTTTGGTGAGAAGGATGATTCACATTTCACAGAATCAGGGCAGAGTGTGAAATGCTATAACAAACTGAAGCTGCTCTTCCCCCGGAGAGCGGTGCTGCCTGACTTTGAGATTTTCCGTTTGAACAAGCGCTGCACATTTGATTTGTGTGCGTCTCACGCGGAGGATTAGAGTTCAAAGTGTCCACTTAAGTCCTCCCGCGTTGCCAACCACTGCACTTCTGGTAATTAAGCCCCCAGATCAAGCAGCACACACAGAGAAATGAACAATGACTGTGCTGATGAGGAGGGTGGTTGCCACAACCTCAATTCCCACACAGCAGATTAGAGGGATGAATACCTGCTATGACACACTGGAAGACAGCAAAACCCTTATGATAGCTGGACTGCACACCTCACCTGGTCCAAGTTGTCCGCTATGCTGTGATATACTGCTCATCTCTGACATGATCAAGTGACAGTGTTTCAAAAGCAAATTCAATACTTCATTCATCTCTTTCACACTCTCCTGCGAGCCTGTGTTGCTGCGTGTTTGTTCAGTAGCGCTTTCAGTCAAAGGAAGATAAACATGGTGATTGACACACGCAGGCACAATCAGCTCTCCATCTAGACAAGCTCAAGTAGCTGTTGAATTTCATGATGCTACACAGTAACATGAAACAAGACAGTTGGAAGATGTGTGTCAATAATAGGACATTTGAGGCAGCTAAAAAGAAAAATATTTCACAATGGGGTTGTCAAAATTACTCAAGTCCCATAAATCTGTGGGTCACCCAGAATACCACAAAGCAACAGAAAAATGCTACCACCTGGTGGTCCTTTATGTACTACATGCTCACAGTGTGTTTTTCTGTTCCCATATACAACCTCCAGAGCTGAAAATTGAAGTAAACATGGAAAAAGTTGAAGTTCCTCCAGGTGCCACTTGAGGCTGGTCACAAAACTGAGTCAAGTTTAAATGCCCAATTTTGCAGCATTAAAAAAGAAAAGAAAAAAATCCTATGCAGCACTCTACCTCCTGAGCTACGCCCTAGCCCTCGTACAAAAAAAGATTTTGATCACAAGGAAAGTTTCCCCATTTACAACAACTCTGAATGGGATTTTTTTTTTTTTTTACATAACTCAAACCACCTGGACAGTTGTATTAGGGGTAACACCACACTGATTGGCAGGTGTACCAACACAGGCGTTTTTTCAGTCCCTTCCTTGACACTAATGAGCCAGTGTGTGTCTGCGAGTTGCACTTAGTTTATGAATGCCGCGTGCTCACTAAACTAGTATTAGCTGATACATTAAAAATCTCACCCTTTCATCCACATAAAGGTAACTTCTGACAGTGTTAAACCTTCAAAATGTAGAATCCAAAGCCAATGGGTGATGTCACAATGACCCCCCCCCCCACACACACACAAATCTTAAGATTTCATTAATTTGAATTCATTTTCAAGATTAAAATAAACCTTTCACTCACCTTCATTTCTGTTCTGTGGCTGCAGCGGGGGTCGGTTTTCAGGGACAGGAGCTGACTGTGGGCCTTTACTTTGCCCTGTAAGAAAGACCTGACATTAGTGTTACCCTGCAGTAACAGTATGACCCATTATGTGTGACTAATGCATCTCTAAATTAGTCCCACTTCATAAGCGTATTCACTGAGCACTGCTGTAATATTAATGAAGTATATTTCAAAGACTTACCCTCAGTGTAAGGAGTAGGGTCTCCTATTCTACCGGCAACATCTTTTGCCGGCTTAATGACATCAATTTCCAAAATGATTACCACTCGTCTGTAATGAGACATGTCCATTAACAACAGAAAACAGCCCTCTGCTCCGTATTTATTCATATTTAAGTGTTTTTAAGGCCTGCTTGCTTCCATTAAGTCGAGAACGTTAAAAAAAAAAAAAAAAAAAAAAAGAAATGTGCAGAAAATGTGTATACCGTCCATCCTTCAGTATATTGGTCACGTGTCTCTTCAGATTACAGATGCAGTTTGGGGCCAGTATGTTTTCCTCAGCCATATGGTTCAGCTGGGTGGAGAGCATGAATGCTGCAGATGGTTTAAGAGAGGAAAGTCAGACAAGAGTGACCCAGGTTCCCCCTACTTAAGAGCCTCTTGAGAGCAATAGCTTCGTCTTTAACCCCATGCAAGTAGTCAATTTAGTAGAACATCTTTTAAAAAAGCCAGTTAAAATGGAATTTCATGTAAGAGATTTGTCAGAGAAAACTCGTGACTCTCAATAATTTAGAACAGATGGTTAGAATGGGTACATGAACATGTTTAAAACTTCAATGCAAAATACATCAGTGAATAAACTTAATAAAAACCTCACATGACAGAGTGTGCCTTCCATCACTCATCATCACCCGAAAGCGAGAAGGACCATTTCCTCCATCAAGCTTGCGAATATTCTGAAAAACAATATATGATTAAAACTGTTCAATAAATAAAATTTTAAAAAAGACAAAAAAAAAAACAAAACACATTTTTTGACCAATATTGTGTCCCTTATGTAAACTTACACATTCTGTGATTGCATTATTTAAAGTATAGAGGATATTTAGTTATTGCCTATGGGCCTGTACTCCTTATTCCCAGCTGCTTTCACAGTGAGATGGATTCAGTAAGGATGGTTTTCCTGTAGTCTTTCCTCTTAAGTAAAGTCACTGCTCAGAGAGAGGTTTTAACTAAGAAACTAGCCTTTTGAAGTCTTATAGTGATTTGTCAGACATGCCCCTTAAGAGGGGTCAGTCCCTAAAAAAATTTAACCAAATCTTTTACCATTTTTAAACATGTTTGAGCCCTCATAACATAACCGCAGGAAAGTATGTGTTCAGGGGGAACTGTCAAGGGCCATCAAAACAAGTAATAAGATATGAACTGAAATACCTCAGTTTGATATTTAGATTTTTATAAATTCAGTAAAAAGGACTGCCACAAGTTGAACGTGGAATGAATCGACAAACTCCCAACAGAGCATCCAACCGTGTGACTTGATTATTTACTTTTTCAGTAAATAATCGGAAAACAGACAGAAAATCCAGTGTCCCATTGTTTGTTTGTGCTCCTGTCACAGGCAATAACAGTCGAACCGACAGCAGTTTTTAATAGAGCTTTTCAGCCCTGTACATATATTTAGCTACTAAGTTAAGAGGGCTCAAAACTGACGCAAAATCTCGACCCCACACACTACACATACTTTCAGGGACAGAAACCAGCTTTAACCCTTAGATGCACATGTGGGGTCAAAAATGACCCCAGGGGTTGTTTTTCTTCAAAATCTTTAAAATGCAAAGTTGTAATATATTCATATTCCAGGTATTCCTCATAAAACATGTTTGTAACATGAGGCCATTTGCATTTTTATTTATTTTTTCATTAATTTTAGAAAAATGCAGTTTTTGTATCACTACCCCACTCTTCCACAAGCGGGGTCAAAAATGACCCCAAGCAGTTCCTGTGGAATCTTCTGTGAAACTTTCATTCTTAGCAACTCTGACTGACCCACTTACACTTCTGATGGATCAAGAATTAATTTTTACACAGTAACATACGTGATTAATAGTAAGGGCTGCGCATAAGTGGTCCGCAGGTGCGCATTCGCTGTCAAAATAAAAGTATTCCCGGAAATTCAGAGAATAGGCGCTTGTTTTGTTGTGGAAAAACACCAAAGTAATTGCCTACGGAGCTTGCTTTTTCGACATCTTTAAGAGTTCTGAACAAATGTCTGTCCTCCTCCAGAACATCTTATGTTCGCAAACGCGCATTCCAACTTCTTATCTGGTTCTGCAAATGCGCACCTGCGGACCATTTATGTGCAGCGCTGTTTATAGTTTCCTGTGCATTTCAAACATTGTCCTTTCTGATTTTTTTTTTTTTTTTTTTAATATTTATAGTAGCATGGCTGCTATGAGGCCAGCTAGGATCCCTGTGGACCTACAAATGATCCAGGACAGATGGGATGAAGAGCCCATCAGAGGCACTGACTCAGAATCTGACATCTCAGATGTAGAGGACCCAGACTACTGTCCCCCCCACTTAACAAGGCCAGTCAGATACAGGAGCCCTCTGATGAGTCCTCTGAAGAGCAAATGGATATTGAGTCTAACAGAATGAGCCCCTCTTACTGCTCTAGCCACAATATTCTGAATTAGTCGGCCAGGGCTTGCAGTTGGGTTTAGTACTGTCTCCCCAATAGATGCGTGGAAGATGTTCATGTCTGATAATATAATAGAAGAGGTGCTGTCATACACAAACATGGAGGCACGAAGAGTAGCCACAGACAGGGGAAAAGAGTGGAAAAATATAATCAAACATAAGCTCCGGCCTTCATTTGATTGACCATTTTTGCAGGAAGTGAGAAGAACTGGGATGTACCAGTCGGTGTGCTTTTTGGGAGTCCTCTGCATAACCCATTGTACAAGGCCACTATATCAATTCAAAGATTTAAAGATATTTGACGTTTCTTGCACTTTGATGACAAGAGGACCAGAGCCTACCGACTGAAAACAAACCATATGGCAGCTTTCAGCTACATATGGGGCCTGTTCCTGGTCAACTGCAGGCAGAAATTTATTCTCAGTGATTGTGTTACAGTGGCTGAACAACTCGTGCCTTTCAGACGGAAGGCCCAGCTTCTGCAGTATATGCCGAGCAAGCATACACAAGTGATACAAAAACTGCCATTTCTTAAAATTTATGAAAAAATAAATAAAAATGTAAAGGGCCTCATGTCACAAACATGTTTTATGAGGAATACCTCAAATATGAAAATATTACAACTCTTCGTTTTAAAGATTTTGAAGAATAACAACCGAGTTTATAGCAAAATGCATTGTTTCTATTTGGGGTCATTTTTGACCCCACTCGTGGAAGAGTGTAGGTACTGGTAAGTTGTGCATCCAAGGGTTAAGTTAAAAACGTGCAGGCCTCCATTAAAAAAAAAAAAAAAAGTTAGGCGGGGACTACGGATTGATTTTTCATGGAATGACCTAGAACTAATCCAGCTTTGTTTTGCAGAATTCATCCCATCTCATTTAAATATATGTGGTTGTGTTGAGTAATATTAAATATACATTTTCAAAAAAATAAATAATTAAATAAGTTGCTACTCACCACCAACTGAAGCACTGCGTCGCTGACACTGGTGCCATTTGAAAGAGCCTATAAATACGTTCAGATAATAAATTCTACATTTAATATAACTATTGTCGAAAACAAAACCACCCTTTCCCTCCTTAACTTTAACACATTTTGCTACAATCACAGTTTTTAGAAGACAAAAACGTAAATAACCGCTAATGTCAAATTAAGCTACCGTCGAACAACGTTCGCAGTTCTGATTACAGCGGATGCAAAAATATGCAAACAAACGTACGATAGCGAACAACTCCACCTAAACAAAGACACCATTAAGTAGACGGCGCCAATTTACATTGAGCTTCTACAGCTTGCAGTATTAAACGGCGTAATATTTATGCTGTAAAAATATACCATACCTCTATTGTTCCCTCCGAGAGTTTCGTCATGGCTGACAAAGGGTGATTTTAGCTACCACAACAAAAGAAAAATATCTGAAAGTTTTAACAAGACAGAACCTCAGTACTACTAGCACTGACAGTAAGCAACAAAATTATGACCGTGGCGCCAACAGCTTGTAACAACGCGCCAAGGCGCGTATGCGCAGCCACGACTTCCGTTTCCGTTTACAGATCTGCGTTCAGTTTAGCCTTTCTAAACATCGTGCATCTGCGTGTCTTGGTTATACTGAAAACTGATCAGAGATCAGCTTCGCTAAAGTCACCGCCAACAATGACGTGACGTCAGGCGGGTTTCATGGTGCCTTCCCATTTATAGGAAACTGGGATTCTTCAGACTTTACCGTAACATTTTTTGTAAGATACAAAGAAATCCCTTAAGGAACATAGATTTGATATGTTAATATTTTTATTTGCCAAATAAAATAAAAAAAATAAAAAAAAACGAACTGTAATGTTAACTGAACATCTGCTTCTTTTCTTTGCATTTAGGAAGATCGTGTCCGTTAAGTCTTTTTCATAACAATCACAAAAAGGAAAATGGTGAGGTAGAAGATACCACTTCATTACCTGAAAAGAAGAGGCAAAGACAATTATCCACAGCAAGCAATTGCTGAGACAATATATGTAAGAATACTCCCTACCACTGTTTGCGTCATTACATTTTCCCATTTTTAGAAATGCAACAACTTACAACAACCCTTTTCTTTTAAAGATATGTCATTTTGAAAACAGAATGAAGGTTTTCACCACAACTTCACCTACTTCTAAGCTGCATGGTGAAAAACAAGGATCTGGAAAAAGTCAGCGTTTCGGTCTGTAGCCAGGGTCATCCACAGGCCGAAACGCGCTGGTCAAGTAATAAAGTTGTAGTCTTAGTGTTGCTGAAGCTTCGACCTGTTTTCACGATGTGTCACAATGAAACTCATAAGCATGACGTGTGATTCAAATCAGTTCAGTTTATTGAGTCATTACATCAAACCATCCAATACACATACTGATTCATACTGACACTAACCAATTTACTTTGTGTTGAGATCAAAATGTATGTGCCATCAAATTGAAATAGGCTCAGTATAAGCAACAATGACCATACTTTTTTTGTTTAATTATTATTTTTGACAAGGACATCTCATCTAATAGCAACTATATTATTTTAAAGGAATACTCAAGTTTTGGGCTCCCCATTTTGTTCACAGAATCAGTTTTCACAAATATTTTGATTGAGTTAACTAATAGTCTTTCCTGTACTGGTCTGAGTTTCTCTGGAAGAGCTGTAAAGGGTTTTAGTCCTTACTTAGGTGGGCCTCCAAATTGGGCCCCATCATTCTTGTCAATGGGAAATCCCACTTTATCCTTGCTTCCAAATTCCCCTTTCTGTAGGACAGGAGCTCCGGGATTGGGGTTGTTGATTACACCCATAAAAATCGGTATTTTAGTTACATCATGCATAAGTGCAAAGAAGAAGGGTTGGCTGAGATGGAAAACTGGATTGGATGCCCTTGAAATAACCACAGTAGTAGCTGCAGCTGCCTCTGCACCATCCTCATTTATCTCCATGCTGGACTTATGCATTACACTGGACACCAGCAGAGGGCCATCTGAAATCTCAGCCAAGTTGGGAGAAGAAAATATCTCACCAAGGCCTAACAAAGAGCACAGAGTATAAGGTCAGTTCATGGGTTAAATGTCGCTACCTTTATCTCACACAAAGTCCAGTAGTTTCATCAAGCAATAATGTAATGTATAAGTCATGAATTATAAATGTAACACTAAGTTCACAGAAAACAGGTCTTACCCAATTTGATAAAGACATCTTTTAACTCTTGTCCATACTCTAGTTTGAATTTGGGGACTTTTACTTGAACTGCCCTCTCTTTGGGCAGTCGATTATAAAGGTTAGAGACATCGATCTTTGCAGCAAGTGAAGAGATATTTGTCTGCAAAGACATAGGCACGACCACCAACAAACTCATAGACTTCAGGAATGGGAAGCTTGCTACCTGCACAAAGAAAAAGAATGGCGCTTTAGTAAAATGGAGGGTATCCAAGGAATTTAATTTTCTCTTCAAACATTTGAGGTTTGAAAATATTTTTGTTTTACCTGAGCCTCCAGTTCATGATCAATGAAGAAACTCAAGGGATGTTTGGCATCTTCCATTACCTCTACATCAACCATGTGCTGTTCATCGAGATAGAACACACCTCTGGAGGTAAAGCGGGGGTCAAATCGAGCTTTCCACTCTCCTGTGGGAGCAAAGGAGGGAGGATCTCGGTTTGAGATAGCAGCAAAATGTAAAACACTTCGGAACAGTCGATTTCATTCGGGATTAGAGAGGAAACAGTATCTTATAAAATGGGCAGAATTTTACAAATACAGTGGCATTTAAAAATCTCACTCACCTTTGAAATGGACAGCATTAATGAGCACGAGAAGCAGATTGGGAGGTAAAGCAGAAAGGAAGTCATCTATCTTTCCTTGAGTTGCGTTCTCTACCCATGTGTTTATTTGCTCCAGATTCTCCAAGATTGCTGGTTCCGAGCGATAAAAGCGATGAGACTCATTGACAAATACTTCCTTTGGCTTAAACCCTAAAAACATAAACATCCCGACTTTATTTCTCCTAAATACTCTCAGATCATCTTTAAGGTGTAACGAGAAAAATTGTTTTAAAATTTAAAGACACAATCTTCTCTGTCATAACCTTCACGCAGAAAGATACGTGTGGCAATGTGTAGATCACTGTTTTTTAGCTGCATCAAGATACTATGCAGAGACTGGTGGTAGCAGGGGAGAGTGTTTTCATGAAGATGATGCATCAGCAGTTCCCTCGTCTCATTTACAGCACCTGTAAAAAGAGAAAAAAAAGAGGGGTACAATTACTGGATGAGAAATATGGTGTTCTCTAGACAACAATAAACTAGGGTAAGTTGCTGACACAATTCATCAGATGTGGTAACACCATATAAAAATAACAACTTGCTTAGATAAAATATGATGCAGTAAAAGCACATTAACAAGACATGCATACCTAAAGCCAGCTGGGAAAGGCCTAGAGATATGCTTAAAGGAGATATGATAATATTTGGCTGCTCTGGCGTCATCTCCAGGTTCTGCAGCAGCTGCACACCCATTTTCTGAATGGCAGCAGCAACAATTTCCTTGGAATGTGGGCTTCTGCCAAGAGACAGACAACCCCCATCATCTTCTTCTGTCGACGAGGCTCCAGTGGGCCCACTACTTGTTGTAGGTGGTTGATAGGATGTTGTAATTATAGAGGCTTCTGTAGTACCAGCAGATTCTGGCTGTGCTGTACTGCTGTGTCCTGTTTCCTATAGACACACATCAGAATTCCAAAGCTTATTATTTTCCAAGTTGTTAATTTAGGAGTCCAGAACCATGACCACGGAAAAACAAAAAGAAAGAAAAAAAAACAGCAAAAGCGTTTTGACTCTAACCTCCTCTGGTTTTGTAAGAGGCACCAGCGAGACTGGTTGATTTTCTTCCACCTCAGCATTCTGTTGAGCACAAAGATAATATAGATTAACAATCGGCACAGGACGTAATCATCCAGTATAATCTTAACAGTGATTTTTTGAGATCTTTAAGAGGTTTACAGTGGCTCCTTGGCTACAGAGATAGATCAACAGGAGTGTCAGGCAGAGGTCCATTTCCTCACAATGCAACTGTGAAAGAGAAAATTAGGTTAACGGCAAAATTCTATATCCTGCTTAGATTTTATGGATCGACACAATTACCTTTCATGCTCACTGCAATTTAGCATGCTATGCGATAAAAATGAGTATGCCTCTGAAAGCACCATATTCATTCTTCCAGCTAATAGTTACAAGCTATTGAAAAAAGAAAGACATTAAGACACAACATTCCTCACCTTTATTTAGAATTACTTTGATGGATTGTCTGAAAGAATTGAGCACTTTCACTCTACTTAGTTGCGCTCACTTTCAAAGGAAATCCCCAGAAATGTGCCTAAAACACATGTGGATTTCAACCATAAATTGTGTACTTTCAAGTATTATTCAAGTTGCCAAAGCACATTATAATAGAGCAGATTAATCTCTAAATAATTATTTGCTTTACAAATATTTTGAAAACCATTTGTACTGTGGAATTTAAACATGGTATGGAAATCTAAGTCAAATGTCAAAAAGGCATTAACTCGGATTGCAACATTACCTCCCTTGCAGACCTTATACATGAAAAATGTTAAAACAGTGATATTTTGTGTAACCATTTAAGTCTTTAAAGTATTCAAATGTGCAGGAGTGTTTAAATATGTGAGTATGTCTTACCTTATATTTAAATTAGAAAAAAAACTTGCTGGCTTGTCCAAAAAAAGAGCAACTAAGTGCGGCGCATGTCAGGATTCCTGGGAGTAAGAGATTGGCATTTGCTCAGCAAACAGTTAAATATCAACTTAGATTGATTGGGGCCTCATTTAAGCCACTATTTGTTTGTAAATGTAGCTCTGGAAACTCTTGCAGGGTTAAATGTTGAAGCTAAACACGAGCAGCTATTTAGCACGTCAGTGGGGAGGTGATAATTTCATGACGCATTTAAATCCAAAGGAAACACGGCAACTTATTGCAAAGGTCTGATTAATCCATCTTTGTGTCAGTAAACAAATACAAGTTGCTTATTTCAAAGTAATACATTTGATGTCAGAGAACACACCCCCACATTTCCCAGAAGCCCTGGATTTAATCCATAATTAACTTAAGATCTCAGGCAGCAAAACCAGAGGCTTCGGTTAACAAATCACTGTTTTGTGTTGTGACCAATAATACCCTTTAGATTCTCAAAGAAATATATATATATAAAAAAAGAAACTCATTTGTTGGACTTGGTCACATTTTACCACTAAGCAAAAACGATATCTTTCAGATCACATGACTGCAGTCTGCAAACACAAAGAGGACTTTGTACAATCTGAGCTTTAGTGATTCAGCCAAGATCGAAGGACATGCTAGCAGTCAATGTATGTGAATCACAGAACAACTGGTACACACACAGAAAAACATTGGAGTAATTTTTATTAATCCAGTTAATAAATACGTTTTTCACTGACTTCTTGTAAAATGTTCGGAGACAGAATATCGATTGTAACCAATTATCAATGTGCAACTACAAACTTTAAAACAAAGTTGGTCTTTTTAATGGTTGCGCTTTCACTCTGGATTTTCTAAAAAACAAAATTAAAACAAAAACAAAAAATTCAAAACATGTAGTACACTTAACAATTTTGAACTTTAGGCAAATAATTAGAAAAGTAGGCAAAGAGCAGAGCTTTCATAGTTAAATGCTACTAAACTTTGTAAACTTGAGATTGGGCTAATTTTAAGGAGCAAAATTTCAACTGTATGTTAATTTGCATCACACCATGACTACATTATACAATACATTTATTGATCTGTAGCTTCTGTTGCCATCTCAGCAGTTTAAGCAGTTAAACATAATGGTTAAAATACAAAAGCAGTTTATCTTGGCATTGACTGTTCTGATGCTAGCTTTTAAAGTCAAAAATTAGAAGAAGCTGATTACAGAAGTCTCTGCAATAGTTGGCAAACCCACTTAAAGCAGCATCTGCCGGGTTCCGCTTCCAGTGTATTGTTGCTACAGGTTTTTGTGAAGTGTTAAATCAAGAATACCTAAACATTGTTTAGAAAATCCCAAAGCAACTTCAAGTAATTTATTAGTGGATAAAAAAAAAAAACATTCAATCTTTAAAATCTGAGTGAGACTCTAAATGTTACAATTCAGGCCATACTTGTGCAGTAGAATAAAGGCTGTGCATCAGTCACTAACTTTTTAATGTGACAACTTAAGTGTCTCCTCTCTGAGAAGATACACCAAGACTGTCATCACAACAGCGAGTGTACTTTTATTGTTCGTGATGTATACACAAACACTGAAATATCTAATGAAAAATGGAGCAACACTAACACAAACAAAGGATGTGATCTACAAATACTGCATAGTTTAATCAGTGCATTTGGATACATATTTGTTCTATCATGAGGGAAATAAAAGGTGAGGTCAATGTATTTTTGGTTTTGTTATGCATCTATTTGGAAAAGTGTAAACACTACATAAGACCTTCCTGAGCTTGTCTTCCAATTCATTCCTTTGAACAGAATAAGGAACCTAGTCAAAAGAATAAGTGACCTTGTCTATATGAGAATCTCCTCGTATATACATTTATAGGTTTAAAAGAACAAAATAATAAAGGAATTCAATATCAATGTACATGATGCATGTCAATAGCCTCAATGGCAATATGCAGTAGACATGAAGCTTATACAATGCCTCTACTTGTGCTGCCTCATTCAACAAACAGTTTAAAGGATATGACAACCTGCCCTATCAGTATAATTGACCAAAAGCACAGAAGGGACAGAGGAGCTCAGACACTTGGCATCTGGCATGAATAAGACACTTTGAAGGTCAATGCAGAGAGTGTTTAGTATAGCTTGTAACTATTGATTTAAGCCAATAACCTAATGGCACCGTTCTCAGAGCCCAGCAGCAGAAGCCTCTTGGTGGGCAGGACCGCAAGGCTGGTCAGAGTACCGCGGAAGTTCTCCGTGCTCAGTTTTGTGCTACTAACGGGGCTCAGGGAGATATCAGCCATAGAGTACACTCCGATCTTATTAGCCACTGTTCCCGTTACAATCTCTGAACCGTAAAGGTCAAAGGCGTGGATGGGGTCGGATGGTGACTTGTACAGGCGAAGAGGCTTGTGTTCCAGATCTTTCCACACAGTCAGTGTGTAGTCAGTGGAGGAGCTGATAACAATATTTGCTTCTGCAGCCTGAAAAATAAAACAAGAAACAAGAATCAGTGATTGTGGATGTCGTGTCCCAGTAAATTAAAACAAAACAAAAATTAGGAAAAAAGACTAAAATGTCAAATACAGCAAAATCATTATAGACCTTGCAAATACTCTAAAATTTAAGGAATACAACAAAAGATGAGCTGAATAAACACAGAAACAGACTCTTAGTAAATAAAATTAAATGGCAAAGGGGTTTTATTTGAAAATATCTTTAAAACAGAAACATTTCGCACATATTCAGACAGACAAAAAAAAAATAAATAAATAAAAAATCAGCCTTTAAGCCTTGTTTATATTAAGTTTCTAAATAATCATTTACTATCAGTAACTACCATTGAAAAACAAACAAAAAAACAAAATAAATAACAACCACTGAATAACATGTTCTGTATCCATAGATTCCTAACCTTCAGTTAGAAGCAAGGAAAATTAATATTTAAAGTACATTTGGAATAGGCTGCTGCAGGTAAGAAAAAAAAAAGAAAAAAAAAGGGGGGGGAGGTCCGAGTGATGTGTGCGCGCCAATGAGAAGTCTCCGTGGTCTTTCTAATACCTAACCTGTGTCCATATTTGCCCAAACTTGTGAGTTTAAAACTGGGGCCCTTATCTCTGACCTAATTTGGGGTTAAATAAAGTTTGCACTAACAACATATTTGCTAGGTACAACTTTCACCATCTCTGTGCCCCTTAGTATCTCTGAATCACTACCTATGGGGAATACCAAAAAATAAAAGACACTTGACTGACTGTTTTAATATTTATTTACCTGACCACTGAACAACACAGCTACACTTCCTGGCTTGAGTAAATTAGTTTAGGAATCCAACAGCAAAAAAGTCTGACCCCTTTTTTGGACAATCCTGGTGTCAGGCAATATCTGTAAATCTTAAATAAACGCTGGTAAATTATCACTACTTTATTACTACACTTATCAAACTAGAGGTTAGATGCACATACATAATAAAATGCATTTTTCAGTAATCAGAGGAGGAAAATGCGATGATGCTGCTATTATACCAAGTACATCAAAAACAGTTCAAGTAGGTAACAGAACAAAATTTTCCATTTTGTGTCTGATGTAATGTGGGTCACTCAGAGCGATGGAGTCTATGCAACTGACGAGCGATTAGCTGTGCACTGCGTGGGCTGTGTGGTCATCCAGAAGTTTCCACTGTTTACCAGAAAGCCCGATAGTGATTTTGTACAGCCCAGATTCAGCTGGTTGAAGTGTACAATGAAATGGTTACATTATACCAATAAATAACTGCAGGGGTCTTGGATTTTATATAATCCAATCATCTGACCCCATACTAACTGCTCCTGGTGACAAAATAAAAAGCTTGACCAAAGCAGAGACCAATATATCTAACAACCTCATGATTCCCATGCATCCAGCCCAAGTCTTCTGTAAACAACTTGACTGGTACTTGGTGTAACAAAGGCTACGTTCACACTGCAGGTCTTAATGCTCAAGTCCGATTTTTTGATCAAATCAGATTTTTTTTGTCTGGTTGTTCACATTACAAATAAAATGTGACAGCAAACACGCTCTAGTGTGAACGGTTCACGCCCCTCAAGGCGGCCCGCATGCGCAAAAGACATCACAGCCAGGTGACAGCTGGGTTTGTCGCCCAAACTAATCATAAAACGGGCAGGTGACTTGACCACGTCCGCTTTGTTTGTTTACATCTTCAGCTTCTTTAAACTTGGCTCTGAGGCTCTTCACTTTCCTCTGACACTGTAGCCACGTTCGCCTGTGCCCTCGTTCAACCATTTCTTTGGCAATGCACTCGAACACAGCCTGGTCACGATACGACCCTTCAAGTTTAGCTTGAATGGAATTGTCACCCCATATGCTAATCAAGTCCAAAACCTCAGTTTCTGTCCACTGACTCCCTCTGTCTCTAGTTTCGGCCGCCATGCTTTATCGTTTGTCTTCTCCGGCGCTGATAATTGGCGTCCGTCTTGTGTCAGTGACGTGAAAGATGGATTTAATGCGACATGACCATTCAAACAGCAGTCGCTTTCTAAAACATCAGATATGTATCTGATTCAGATCCACATACGAAAATGACCCAGGTCTGAATTGAAAATATCGGATTTGTGCTGTTCACACTGTCACACCATGATCGGATATTAGGGGTGCAATGATACACAAAATTCACGGTTCGGTTCGATACTTTGGTGTCACGGTTCGATATTTTTTCGATACAAAAAAAAAAAAAAAAAGAATGTTCATGCCTTTTTAATTTGTCATTTATTAAAATTATAAATATATATTTTAACTCAAAAGTACAGTTTTTAAATTTAATGTTGCTGAAACAACAAAGTAATAAAAATAAATATATCTGATTGAGGAATCACTCATCTTTGGAAAAGAGAGTTTATTACAGAGAAATGGCTCTTTCCAAAATAAAAGCTATACTATACGCTTCTTCTGGGCTATATTCTCAGCAGCATATTAAACATATCAGGTCCCCATAAGGAGAATCATGTGCTAACGGCTGTCTAAATGACTCTGCTTCCACTTGTCTTTGCACTAGGATGATGTCAGCGTAAATGTGCAGTCATATTTGTTGTGTTCCCACTAGTGCTGTCAGCGTTAATCTGAAATGACGTTGACGCCACAACACGGCAAATCTCCGTTAACGAGCTACCGCGGAACGCTGGACGGCCAAAACCTTAATGAGCTAACTGCGCTAACGCACTACTTCCCACCAATGTAATTGAGCATTGCGTGGCACATCCGACATACTGTTTTACTTTTGTCCATGACGCGCTTACCTTCAGGGTCATACGTCACATGAAAACCAAAATAGTTCCAAACGTCAGATCTGAATGAGGGTGGGGGAGGTTCAATTTGCCATGTTGCAAGGAGAGCTTAACTTCTGTCTCGCTAGCTTGCCCTGCGCTCAGTGAATCTGCGTTCGACTACTCCGCCTAGGCTGCACTGTCGAGCGCAGATCCACTGAGCGCTCAACACAGACAGCATCGTCAGAAGGAAAGTTGATAAAATAAATTAAAAGTTTTGTATTGTTCGATACATATGGGTACCGAACCGAAAGTACTGTATCGAACGGTTCAATATTGATACGAATATCGTTGCACCCCTATCGGATATGGGTCGCATAGGGTCAAAAAAGTCAGATTTGATGCGCTTTCGCCTACAGTGTGAACGTAGCCAAAGATTGAGGTTCATGAATCAAAGTATCATATACATTGAGAAAGTATTATTCTAAGCTGAATAAACCTTTACCTTCTTTTTATCTACATTTGATCTATATTAAAATAACAGCATCACACAGTTACTGCAGATTTGTTGACTGCACATCCACGATGTCAAACTCCTGCTCCACCACATTCCAGACGTGCTCGATTGGATTGAGATCTGGTGAATGTGGAGGCCATTTGACTACAATGAACTCATTGTCATGTTCAAGAAACTAGTTTGCACTTTGACACAGTGCATCATCCTGCTGGAAACAGCCATTAGAAGAAAAGAAAATTTTCCTTTACCCCATTATACCACCACATTCAGCCTGCTTTCATGTTGTTTATGCCAAATTCTCACCCTACCATCCCAATGTTGCAGCAAAGAGGAGACATTAGGCAACAGGCAACATTCTTTCAGTTTTCTATTGTCCAACTTTGGTGAACCCATTTAAAAAGTAGCCTTAGTTTCCTATTTGAAGTTTATTGGTGTGGTAAGTAGCCATCTGCTTAAAGGTTTGATACTTTGTGCATTCAGAGATGCTCTTCTACATTCCTTGGCTGTAACAAATGTTTGAGTTATTGTTGCCCTTCTGTCAGCTGAAAGCAGTCTAATCATTCTCCTCAACAAGGCAGTTTAACCAAGTTAACTGATAATTTCTCTTTTTCAGACTATTCTCTGTAAACACTAGAGATGGTTGTGTGGGAAACATCCCAGGAGATCAGCAGGTTCTGAAATAATCAAACCAGCCCATCTGGTACCAAAAACTATCCTAAGTTCAAAATCACTTAAATCACAATTCTTTTCCATTCTGATGCCAAGTTTGAACTTCAGTAGTACTAAGTAGTAGTCTGAAGACATAAATAGGTGTACTTGACAAATTGGCCAGCGCACGTATAGAACAACAGTCAAAATCTGACTACATACTCCCCTGACAACTCAAGCTGTCACCCAGACATACCACCTTACCCATTTGACTGAAAGGTGACTGAAACTGCATACACCACATACAAACTGTAAATATACCTTCATTTGGAGTATGTCTCCTTCATGAGCTGGCCAGCCTTTCAGTACAAGCCCTGTGCGTGCATCTAGCAGAACAATGAAGCCAGATGAAAAACCTGCCGCCACTGTGCGTCCTGAAGGGTTTACAGCCAGATAACGGATGAGCCCAGCACTCACATTGTTGCATGCCAGACGAAATTCATGCTGAGTACATGGGGAAAGATTGCTATAATTATTATAGTAGAGAAGCACAAAAGAGCTATTGCTTTCAAAACACAGTAATGAAAAATAATTGGTGGGTGATGTATAAACTAGGCCTTAACAGATAGATTGAAATTGTTACCTGCAAGCCAGGCTTGCGAGGATCAATGAAGCGGAGAACAGAATCTGCGCTGCCGTACACAACACTGCTGTGTGGAGCAGGCATGGTGGTGACAGCTGTAATGGGATTCTTCCCATCCACGGTTTCATGCAAGCGGATCTGTTTGCCTAAGGAGATAAAAACTTATATTTAAGCTAAATGAAACAGTTGAACTTGTGTGTAGTAATGCACTGCAGTTCATCTCCCTACCTGTATACTGGTCCCACAGGTGCACGGTACCATCACAGCTGACTACCTCCTGTGAAGCCTCCAGCTGTCCAACATAGAACACAGACTTTCGATGGTCGTTGTACGTCAGCCTGGGCTCCACATCCTGCGTACCATCACCGTGGTTATACAGCGGCCAAAGCTTCACAGTCTTGTCTTTACTACCAGAAAGAAAGTAATCCTCTCCTGCAAGAGGTGCCAAACACTTTGTGGTGCCCGAGTGACCCAGAAAGCTCTGTAATCTGATCTGATGGAAGTGAAAATGTGGATCTTGTTGATTAAGACCAATTTCATACTGCCAGTAGGCCAGCCAGTTGCCCTGCAGGGAGCGGCTACTTCGGGGGAGCTCCTGTTTCAAGACGCTGTCCTCTGGCGTGGGGCTTGTCACCCAGGAGGAGGAGAAAGAAGCTGCACCAGTGGATGGTGTTGTGAAGGTGGAGGCTGTTGTAATGATAGGTGTGGTATGACCAGACCGTCCCCAAGGGTGAGTCAAGCCAACGTTTGAGCAGCCACCATAGTCAGTGTCTCTGGATACTTGAATTCGGTTTCCTACGAGGTGGCTCCCAAATGTGCCTGACTCAGGAAGCAAGTCTCCTTGCAGGGTGGAACTAGTTGAGAGGGATGAAAACGTGCTACAATCCACACGTCTGCCAAAACCAGAGGGTGGAAGTGGATCCACCCTGGATGCTATGGTGGTTGTTTCTTGACTCTGACTTACACTCTGATGGTAAGACTGGGCCAACTCCCAGACCAGCTCATGATTAGGAACTAGTTTCCGGATTGCTGTATCACCTAGAGCAATGACAAAAGAATGCTGTTTTATATCTCTTTATTATTAAAAAAACAAAACAAATATTACTTTTAGCACAGAATTTCCATTAGATAAAGTATTACATTACAAAACATAAGACATCTCCTACCGATGAGGCAGTAGAAGGGGATGTAAGAGGCATGAGCCATTTGAGGGTTAAATACAGTCTGCAGCTCTTCCAAGACCCCCAGCTCATATGTCACATTTGACTCTTCAGTGGTACAGACATCTACCACTGTGACTTCTCCCACAACCCTGCGAGGGGCGTTGTTGAGCTACAGGATAAAGACAGACTATACTGACATATTTGACATAACTGTCATTTTAAATTGTATTCCTTTTTTGCAACTCCAAGAAATAAGTGTAACTAAAATACACCTTTACATTTATTTAAAAAAAAAAAAAAGTTATTATAGGTTTCTATTTTTTTGTTTGTTTTACTGTTTTGTCACTTCGTGTCAAATATTTTTCATGAAGCTATTTGTGACAAATTTCTAGTTGAAAGCCTTTTAGAAAAACAAACAAACATGCAACATAACACTCGCGAGTCATTATGTATTAGTTGTTGGGTTATCCATCTTTGTGAGGACCAAACTGAGACCCTGACCCTCTGTGTCAGAGTTATGATTTAGTTTTTGGTGGTCAGCATTTAGCTGTGACGGCTAAGGTTGGAGATTTTGAAAAAGCACGCGTGTGTGTATGCATACCTGGGGCTGCAGAGAATGCAGTAGCGAGAAAACAGCAAAGAATCGACGCAAAGTGTCAGCCATATGCTGCTGCACCATTTCCCTCCCAATGCGTAGACAGATGAGAGCCATCAGGCTGAGTGTCTTGAGACAGACAGCAGTGCGTGTCTGAACTCCACTGGGAAACCTACAGAGTACAGCAGAATGGGAAGAACAAAACAAAGGATAAACAGATCTAATGTAACAGAGTTTGTTTTTTTTTTTGTTTTTTTTTAAATAATCATCATCTTTCTGAAACAAAATTTAAAGCTTTTTCACTTCAAAACATAACAACAACAACTCAACAAGTTAAAGAAAAAAAAAAAAAAGCTAAATCATCCAACAGTTTGCTGTTTAAAAAGGTTTTACTGAATTCTGGAACCCCTTCAGTGTCTATTATACACAGTTCATATATACAACTTTATATACAAGTACATTATATATAATGTACTTGTATATAATTTAGTTTGTAAATTACCCCATACGAGGTGTAGTAAGCAGGTCCAACAATGGCAGAAGAATATCCTGATTGATCTTCATAAGCATGTCCATTAAAGTGGTATCAGAGAGAAATACAATGATCTTCTGTGTAAGTGCAACAGCTCCAAGCAGACTTGCTTCCTTGCGTGTGTTAAGACGCTGAGAAGAGGGTGGAGAGACCTGGAAAACATGAACATTTATTAAATGAATAGCATATTTTCATTTATATTTTTACATCTTAAAATACATTTGCTTTCCCATGACAAAGAAAACTAGCCTCAAAATGCTAATAGATGGCTTCATGTGTAATTGTCAGAAAAAAAAAAAAGTCTATTGTTCCCTTCTTACTAGATATCCAATATAAGGCAGGTACTGGTAAGTCAGTACAGGCTCTCCATAAAGCTGAGCTATATAGATGAGGCAGTCCAGCACAGGCCCTGCAGTGTGGTCACCCACAACCGGTTTCTTCTCATATACACTGCCCATTCCCACACTCTCTAGGCTGCTCCCGTCAGATGTCGGGGTCACAAACTGGTGATTTTGAGGTCCTAAAGGCAAAAAAAGAAAGGAAAGAAGGAAGGAAGGAAGGGAGGAAAAAAAAAAAAAAAAGAGGAAAGAAAAGGGAAAATTAAAACAAAACACCATAAGATATAACAAGAGTTAAGAAATGCAAAACTCCAGAGCATCATTTTATTAATTACCAATTAGACAATTAAGCTTTACCTGTCATACATTTACATACCAATGTAACAATTTGTGAGCAATCGCAGCAAATTTCTGGCTACATATCGAGATGTCACTGTTGGTCCAAGTTTCGCTGACAGCCATCTAACTGTTTTGCAGACTGTATCTGTTTTTAGAAACATGATCAAAATGTTAGATACTGCCACTTTATGTAAAAACATTTGAATGAACCACCGTCACTAACTCACCAAGAAGAATTTTGTGCTCTTTTCCCTCAGATTCTTCTGACGGATCATGGTCATCCTCTTCGTCTTGTCCTTCCACAATCTCTTTCTCTGTCTCTTCCAGTGTCATCCCATTCACAAACTCACCCTCTAAAATGGCAACTGTGGCACCTGAAGCTTCTGTGCAACCAGAAAGAGTAAGCTCAAGGTTGAAGACTTCTGGGTCATTTGTCCCCTCTTTATCCTCACCAGCATCTGGCCCCTCATCTTCCTCCAGCTCTCCTCCCTCCTCTCCTTCACTAGTGTGTTTCAGGTCCTGGCTGCTGTCAGCTGATTTCAGGCTGGTTCGATCCCGCATTGAGTCCTCACCCAGAGAGAGTTCACTTGCGCTACTTTTGTCACTTAGTTTCCCCACACTGAGAGACTCTTGGTCTTGTTCCCTGGCTGCAGAGTTCTGACTCTGCTGTTTCCCAGTAAGCACCCCTGCTCCGCTGTTGACATAAAACCCATTCTGAAAGTCTTCTGGCTCTGAAAGAAACACTTGGTCACTAAGACTGATGCTGCCGCTAGCCCCCATATTACCGCCAACAGACCCAGACGTTGGCCGAACCTCACCACACTGAAACTCCTCTTCTTCCTCCTCTCCCATATTACACATGCCATTTCTCAACCCTTTAAAAGGTTCTGTTCCAGAGCCTGAGTTGCAGCTTTCAAAGCCAGTGATGACCTGGAGCACATGGGGAAGTAGGCTGGATAGAAAGGCCTGCAGGCCCAGTCTCACAATCAGCTGCAGAACGAAACAGTCAGTGTAAAGATAGAAACGGCCTCGGAGGCAGTGAGGGCTTTCATAAACATTAATCAGCGGTTTCAGTAAGTATTTGTTTGCATTTCTGGGACCCAGTACTGTAGAGATGGGCTCAAAAAGGTACCAAGATGCATAGACAGCAGTGGACTCCTCAAGCATGAGGGCTAGAATAAAGGGCAAGAGGATCTCAAGACCCTCTGCTGTGATGTTACTCCGCAGCAGTGCTTCAAGCTGCTGCCACAAGTGAAAGACAACATCTCTTCCTTGAAGGCTACTAATATTTTCCATCTTAGCATGGTAGGAAAAAATAAAATGATGAAGTGCTGCAAAATAAGAAGGGAAAGGAAAGGGAGTGATGACAGAGTTCAGTAACTGAGAGGGGCTTGGAGGAGGCAGACCATTGAAGATGGGGTCATATTTGAAGAGGAGAGGACTTGGGTAATCTGATATATCTTTGTTTGCCTCTCCAGAATGTTTCTCTATTAGCAAAAGTGTCTCAAGAGCATGGTGCAAACACAGTGGTACATCACGGAGGCTGGCAGAGCATAGCTTTATAACAGCTTGGAAACGCTGTTTGAGTGCAGTATCTGGTTTCAGTCCCCTTAGTTTAGTGGCGTAAAATATCTCAGCGATGAGAACACCAAGAGCCTGCATATCTCTTTGGTAGAGATGCATAAGAGAGGGGAGGGATTCGCTCATTAGGTCAGATCGTACACTAGAACCTGAAGAATGCCATACATCAGCGTGCAGACTTTTTACCAGAAAATTGTTCAACTTCTCCAGCTCTTCTAAAGGCTGAAATGGGTTAAAGCCTTCAGGGAGAATGATCTTCATTTCCTCTGTACTGGAGGCAGTCACGCTTCCTTCCCCATGCTTTTTGTTCATCGTCCCACCTCGTTGCAGCATGGCACTTCGGAAACCAGGACCAACACCACTTGAGAGGTCACCAGGGAATGAACCTGGAGACTGAGATACAGTAAGTGCTGTGTGCTCTCCTCCTGTCTTTCCACCTGATGCACTAATACCTGGCATTGGCACAGAGCAAGATGCAGAAGTGGATGAGCCAGTGGATGCTAAAGAGTCCAGAGCTTCTGTACCTTGTTCAAGCTCTTCATCTTTGTCCACTGTGGTCCAGCCACTGGACTCACATCCTGTAGATTCTGGCACCATTCCATCCAAAGTGTCGGCCAGAGTCTCATTTGGAGTGATGGGTAGAGAAGGCACAGTAAGAGCAGCAAGGCCAAGAGGAGGAGGTTCTGCTGGGGCATACTGAGAAGGAGATAAGCGAGGTGGGTGTGGCTGGTCAAACAGCTGAACTACACCATAGGTAGTTAGATGAGTGTGGTTGTCCACGAGATGCAGGCACACATTCTTGGCCTTGATAGCTTCTTTACCTGACAGCTTATAGCCAAATGTGAGATCAATCCAGTGATGCAAATGCTGGGACACCTCTCTGCTCTCCAGAAGCCGCCGATGGACCTCAACGAACTCTTCAGAAGACTTGCACCACGAAGGCACATCCAGGTCTGGCATGTCAGGGTGAATTGAGTGGAAAATGGAAGGGTCTGTGTAGAACTCTGGAATGCACTCATCAGGGGTCCAGCTCTGCATGCGTTCCATACTTGCTGGGTATTCATTGGGCTCCCACTGGGATCGAACATGGCTGCACAAAACTGACTTGGGAGTCTGCCTGGCTTTGTAGACATAGTATGTAATGTCTGACAGAACATCGGATATGTGATGAGGAACATGGAGGTGGTCAGACTGTCCTGCACCAGCACCACCTCCACTGAGGTCTCCACCGACACCTCCTCCACCAACCCCACTGCCTCCTGCAGCTGCCAAAGCCTCTTTGGTCATCTCGTATGTAAAATCCAGTTGCTTATCCCCTTTATTGAGCCTGAACTTTGACCTCCTGAGATCCCGAAATTTTCCCTCTGGCACAGTGAAATCCACCACCCAAGGCAGAACTGGGTGATAATTTGGGTCTCCTTCTCGCCGCCCCGCTAATCTGTTTAGTTCCATCAAGTAGCGGAAGTTACTGACCCGTCCATGGACCCAGTCCAGAACCAAAGTCCTTAATTCATCAAAGCAGTTTTTGCAAAGTCTTTTGTTCTCTTGGCTCACACACAGAATTTCCCTTGGCAGGACACTTTTTGGCTCTTTTCTGCGACTAACATTACTTTCTGCATCCCCTTCTGTTCCCAGTTCCTCATAATGAGCTAGGTTGAGCTTTAGGCGGCTGCACAACTGATCATCTACTGTTATGTCCTGAAGAGACAGCTCTCCACAAGATAGGCCTGCTGCATGACATGCCTGCATAGCTATTAGAACCTGGTAGAGAATGAACAACACTTTGGCATTGCTGTTAGCAAGCTTGGCTGGGCTGAAGGAGACAATATCACGAAGTGAATACTGAGTGTAAGGGAGAATCACATAGAGCATTTCTGCTGTCTCCAAAAGACATTCTGCAGGCAGAATGTTAGGACACAGACTGTCTGACTGGGATTTGGAAAAACAAGAAGAGCTAGATGGCAAGCAGACTTCTTTCTCCTTGTCTCTGGCAGGAGAAAGCAATGGAGATACTTTTTCAGTTGAGATAAATGTGGAATTAAAGAGCTTCTGTAATGCATGGCGTACTGCATCTACAGCTGCAACATGCATCTGTTCACTGGCTCCTGAATATGGCCGCACAAGTTTGTTATGAGCTTCACGCCATAGATTCCTGGAAGAAAAAAAGAAGGGCAATGAAGACTGTTAGGCATTAAACTTGCTCTTAGATCATAATGCCTAATGTTGTTAGGACTGCATGATTAAGAAATGCCTCTAAGTAATGAGTAACCATGTCCTAACTAAAGCAAGTAATTATACCTAACACAGCTCATTTAATATGAAAGCATTACACACTAACATATTAGCTGTGGACCTAAACATATTTTCATTACTGACTAATCTAACAATTTTTAGTAAACTATTTATTGAATAAAAGCCCTCACAAATACTCTCTCACACAGTCTTTCAGTCCTCAACAATTAATTAACTTGATCAGCTCTACCCAATATTGCAGAAAATGTTTTCTTAGACAAATAATCTTAGCTTAATCGGGATCTAGAACTACAATAAGGTGGTAGGCAAAGACATATTTTGCATTAGAATTTAAAATTATGTTGAGTACCTGATATTATGCTGTGATACACTCTGCATTGTTTTGACGTAAGAATCCTGTGACAGAAATTCCATTTGTTGGTGGCATGGCTCTTTGGCCAGTCTGTAGCTCAGCTTACTTTTCCTCAAACCCTGAATGCACACTCTAGTCCACCCAGGGGGCAGTTTCGCCTGAGAAGACTGAAGGTATGTGCAAATTTCTGCCTCACTGATGCTGTCAAAGCGGGCACAGCGCATGACTCGCCCCTCTCTTAGGCCCATCACCCAGCGCACAGGAACAAGGGCTACAAGCTCCTGAGGACGGCGCCCTGGGCCTTGCTGCCGTCTTTCAATCCCCAAGTCTTTTTCAACTGCATGCATCAGCCAATCCATGGTCAATCTGCAACTGGTTGTTCTCACTTAGACAGTTTTCAGCTACTTTCCACTCGCTGTCAGCCACTAGAAGTTTTCAGTTTTCAGATATCCATGGTGGAAGATATAAAATCACCAACAGCAAACGTTATCTCCTCATCCACCTGTCCCTTTAAAAAAAGAACTGTAAAGTATAAACAGACAGTTAGATGAGCAACCACTTTAAAAACAATACTGCTTTGATGCTTTCTACTTCTCACATAAAGTTTGAGCTCAGCTCACATAACTCAAGTTCTACCCGACAACAAATCTAATCTGCCCTGTGGGCAGGTTTTGAAGTCACTGCTTTTCATAAATGCTCACAGCTTGCAGGCAGATATGACACCAAAGAAACAACATTTCCCAATTTAAAACGACTCTTTCGGGGATGAAAACTTAACAAATTCACGTAACTGTGTCTACATTATGGCAACCTTTTTAACATAGTAAGTAACTCAACGAACAAAGTTAATAAAAACCGTCGGTAAGGTAAAGAAATGATCATTAGGGAAGTAACGTCGAAAGTTATCGCTAGCTAACAGTTAGCTTAACAAAGGGACTAACCTTACGAGGCATAACTGATGGAAGAAAAACGCAACCATGCAGTTAGTTGCTGAAAATTCTAGCACAAAGCTAAACGAAAGCAACTACCTCGTTAAACAATAACGATAATGCAATTGCAGACCAATTGCCACCAACGTATAGCTCACCTCTCACCACTTGTAGCAGTTGACAGCTAGTTAGCGTTGAGCTAACAACGCACCCCGGTTCCATGCATGATGAGTTTGTCCGACATTAACTTCATAACACTTGAACATCCTGCATGATGACATGTGTTTGCTTCATTTTCTGGCATTTAGAGATGAGTGTCAGCAGCCAGACGACAGTCAGTCAGCCGATTGTGTTTTGCTCTGAGCTATTTGGAGCCATGTTTTAGAAGCGATACCTCACGTGACATAACACCAGGCCCCTCTCATGTGATTGCTACTGATGCTTGCTCCCTGCAGCTGTGACGGCAGCGCTTCCTCTGCACTACACCTATATTTGCTCTTCAGCACTTTATTCTGCCATAAACCGCAGAAGTAATGTTTGTAGTTACCTTTTTAGAGAAGATGTATTGACAGCCTACTTTTGATGTAATACATTAAGGATAATATATTAAAGGTAAAGAATGTCCGAAATTTAGCCAGTCCTCTTGGCACATCGTGGTTCTTTATGCATTGGTTAATAATACTGTTTACTAACAATAAATCCCTCGTATTACAGAAACACTAGCACTACCATTAATGTCTAAATAATATGGATGAAATCTAGCCACAATTTCCAGGTTTTTATTCATTTTTTTCTGACCTTTAAGGACCCAGGAAATCACCTGATCATATTTAAGGTCGCATCACATGATAGGTACTTCCCAATTTCCAAGTTCACAGAGAGAAATACTGTATTTACCTGATTTCTGTGTTGTACGGGTTCTCTCCACAAGGTGGCATGATGTGTGTATTTTTATAGACAAATCCTTCACTTGTGCAGACTTTGCAATCTGCACAAGTGAAATTCTTCCGATCTGCTTGAGTTTATAATATTCCAAGCAAATACCTGCTTTCGGATATTTGCCTGCCACTGTTATTTGCAATGTACTCCTGTCATTATAACTGATGGCTGGCATTCAATAATGGTCACTTTTTTGTTTGTAGTTACAACACCAAAAACATGAAATCTGCTTAGAGTCAGTTGTTTCTATCCCAACTAAATTAGTGTTAGTTTTCTATCCCAACTAAATCCTATTTAAGGACGCATCACATGATAGGCTACTTCCCAATTTCCCAGTGTTCCAAGTTCACAAAGAGAAATGCTGTATTTACCTGATTTCTGTGTTGTACGGATTCTCTCCACAAGGTGGCATGATGTGTGTATTTTTATTCCTTGGAAGTGAAGGATTTTTAAATCCTTCACTTGTGAAGGAAGTGAAGGATTGTGCAGACTTTGCAATCTGCACAAGTGAAATTCTTCCAATTTGCTTGAGTGTCTGCTATGCTTATAACATCCCAAGCAAATACCTGCATTAGGACCTTTGTCTGCCATTGTTATTTGTAACGTGGTCCTGTCATCATAACGGTCACTTTTTTGTTTGTAATTACAACACCAAAAACATGAAATCTGCTTAGAGTCAGTTGTTTCTATCCCAACTAAATTAGTGACTCAATTAGAGACTATGAAATAAACTGAAGTACACTGCATGTCATAGATGAAATGAAATGGGGGGTTGGGTGCATATCTTTTTTTTTATGTTTCCATGTATATATCGATTTCAGTGTTTCTATTCAAATTATTTCTCTGATATTGTAAATAAATAGAACTTGCATAAATTTGAGATACAGACTACTACAATGGTCACAGCTGCAAATTTTATGGCCGCAATTCACTAAACACAGCACATTTGAACAATATGGCTCTCACTATGCAATGATCAACGTTGTTTTATTGCTGTATGAATCCTTTTGTCAACATCTGAGACAGCACTCATGTTAACACTGTCGACAAAACATGTATTAAACAGTGTGTATACACACACATACATATAGATATATATATTGTAAATGCATGGACGTAAAGCAGCAGAATTAAGGGAATTGACCGTCCACATTATAGTATATATTTGCATGCCTTTAAAATTGATAAGAAATGTCACTACACATGGTTGAAGACTCACAATTACAGGGACACAAATTAAAAGCTTTTCTCATCCTAGCATACCACCAATGCAGGATAATTACTGTTAGCACTTTCAAAGAAAAGATGCAGCCAAAAAACATGACATTCCTTGGCTCAGCATTTTATGTTCTTCTCTTACTTCTGCTCTTAGTTTTATTTAACTTCCATGCAGAATGTGTTTGATGTCTTAAAGCAGTGTTGGCTTGGGTTTATGGCACTCACTACAAATATCCCAAGCTTACAGTACATTGAAAGGGAGGCATAATGAAGCGTATTGTGCATCACATTTCAGTGTATTACAGTAGCCCTGGAGTAAATACTGTTTGTACTTATTTGTACTATTTTGTAATGCAATCATGATCCAGCTCCCCCACTACACTAGTTCCATAAGTGGTTATGATCATAGATAATTAAATAGTTTTCATTTGAAATAATGTGACCAATGTTTAATAAACTCACTGGACGGGTTAGAGAAAATAAAATTGCATAAAAATGGGTATTATTTGTTTGGGAAAAGGAAAGGGGAAAAGGAATTCAGTTCAGTCAAAGCTTCTGTGATGTTTTTGGTGAAATGTTTATTGTGCTGTCTTAAAGAAAGATACAACGGGATTTTGGGCGGATTACTGCCACCGTTATAAGGGTTTATTTTTTTTCCAGTTGTTTGACCTTTGTAAAACTAACTCCAAAACCCTTTTGTTAGACAGTGACCAAGAAATTTTAACTTTTAGCATTTTGAAAAGTAAACCTTATATACGTTTATTGAATTTCAAGAAAGCCTAGCTTGAAAAGTAAAATACTTGGTTGCATTATTTGTTGTGTCTCTTGCCTGAGCAACAGCAAGACTGAAGTCTGTCAACCGCATTCGCCCCTTTCTCCCCCGCGGGGGTGATAGAGGTGATAGACCTACTGTGGGGAATCCTCGGTTTCAAGATGGTAAATGTAAAAGATGTAAACTATTGTGGTTATTACGTGGATGAACTTTTTCACTTTTAATTGGTCAGTACTTTAGGTCAGTAGTTTAGGCGTTTGCACCCCCCTCTCTCCTCATTACGTTTCTCGCTCTCGCTCTCTTTTATTTGCGTGGGACTCCCCCCCTCCCTCTTCTCTCTTCTGCGCCTCAAAAGTGCCATCCACGGTGCAAAGTCTGCTTTTCTCCATTTTCCTTTCAACATGGCATTCTTGAAATGCCTTTACTCTGTCAAAAATGAAGTGATCCTCTTCATAACTCCGTTACTTCTTCTTCCACTGCCTTTGGTGATCGGGACACAGGTATGTAATTAATCTGCGTTTGGCTTAAAACTAAACACAGTGATAAGAAAGGATGAAAGAATAAAGTAATTTTAATGAGAGAGATGTTACTTACTTGAAGAACTTGAATGAACTGAAATTAAGTGAGATTTTACCTTTCGCGCATTTTAATTTGCACTAGGTCTTTTGCACCTGTTGATGCGCGGTCAAGTGCACAGCGCTTGGAGCGAGTGCACGAGAGCTGTCCAGTGTTGGCTGGTGTGTTCTCCGGTTCTGTTAATTTAACTTCCTTTTGGTAGCATAAAGCTTAAGCGTGGGGCCACAGAGTAAAAAGGGCTCTTTACGCGTTGTGGGTCACAGAGACAAAAAAAATCACAGGTTGCAAGCATGTTATCACTGGCACAGGTTTAAATGCGAAGCATTAAAAAAAAAGAAAAATCGGTTTTTCAAGCAGCTGATATTTAACCAGAATGAAACAATTCTAAATAAGATAGTATCATTGACCATCCAAGTTTTGTCTAGATCTCACTTATATTATCCCGACAGATGTAGAACCTGGCGATGAGACACTACAGATTATCTTATCTTCACCCTTTGAACTATCATAGTGTCTCATTAAAATTGCATCATAATTATTGATCTTAGCTGTTTATGAACTTAAGTCAGATTTTCATAGATAAGTTGCTGACACAGACTGAATGTAATGTCTTTGTTTTGTGCAGTTGTCTGTATGTTATAATTTTTTCTTATTGCAGGTGGCAGAATGTGCTTATGTGATAATCCTGATGGCAGTGTACTGGTGCACAGAGGTTCTACCTCTGGCTGTAACCGCTTTGCTTCCAGCTCTCCTTTTCCCTTTATTTGGCATCATGGAGTCCAAAGATGTAAGTAAGAAAAATATGCCACAGTGTATAGGCTTATTTATGTGTGCATACATCTTATCCAGTGTGATCCCTTTGTCTCAGGTGTGTATGCAGTACCTAAAGGACACAAACATGTTGTTTGTTGGAGGACTCATGGTTGCTGTAGCCGTGGAGCACTGGAATCTGCACAAGCGCATAGCTTTGAGGGTGCTACTCATTGTTGGTGTGCGTCCAGCACTGTGAGCGGTTAATTACCTTTCAGATCTGTTATGACATCAAAAGCACAGATATGATGTAGATTAAAAAAATAATCCTTTCACTCCCATCATAAAACTTTAACATACTTCATGTTCTGTCCCAAGAGCACGAAGAGCACCTTTCTGATTTTTTTTCTTAATTTACTATTAATTTTACTCTATCTTCTTGGCAGACTGATGATGGGCTTCATGGGTGTAACAGCATTCTTATCCATGTGGATCAGTAACACCGCTACCACAGCTATGATGGTGCCAATTGTCCAAGCAGTGCTGGAACAGCTAAACACCAGTGAGCCAGAAATGCCTCAAATCTTCAGCTCGGATGAGCAGGTCCAAACATCAGAGACTGACAATAAAGCTGATTCACAAACAGAGAAACAGAATGAGGGACAAGGTGAGCCCTTTGTAACTTGTTTATGTTTGGCTAGGACACAAAATCAATAAAAATCAACAGCGTCAAAGACTTTTATAAAGCTGCTAGTAGCCCCTTTTTATTTCTTTCTCTTTGTTTAAAGGCCCAGTAGTAGTGACTTTCTTAGATGCCACGACTGAGGCTGTCAGGCATAAGGAGGCAGCAGAACGGCGGAGAATGTGTAAAGGCATGACCCTGTGTGTTTGTTATGCTGCCAGCATCGGAGGAACAGCCACACTGACAGGAACTGGTCCCAATCTGGTGCTCATGGGCCAGATGAACCAGTGAGTGTCCTCTTATCAGTTATTAGTATTGTGCCAATATTTCAATTCATGTGTATTTATATATTCCTCACGTTTGTATTTTCTTTTGTATTAGATTGTTTCCAGAAAACGGGGACATTATTAACTTTGCGTCCTGGTTCGGTTTTGCCTTCCCCAACATGATCATCATGCTCACACTGGCATGGCTTTGGCTGCAGTTTGTCTTCATGGGATTCAAGTGAGTTTGATAATGCTTAAAGCCTGATTATAAGTGACAGAGACTTGAATCACCACCAAGAAACTTTTTACCGCACTAAGCCTGTGAGTGAGTGTAGAAGTGACACAAAGACTTTTCTTCCCATGTGATCCTCCAGCTTTAAGAAGACATGGGGCTGTGGGGCTGTGAAGACAGAAAAGGAGATTGCTGCATATAATGTGATCCGTGAACAGCATCGCCTGCTGGGGCCGATGTCTTTTGGAGAGATAAGCGTCCTGTGTCTCTTCATTTTGCTCGTGTTGCTGTGGTTCACAAGGGATCCAGGCTTTGTCAGTGGCTGGGCAACAGATATCTTCAACTCCCAAGCAGAGTTTGTATACATATTTTTATGAAAAACATACAATTCAACACCTAAGTTTTATTCATTCATAAATTTACTTTATAAAACTGTGGTATTATTTGATTTTTGCTTTCACTCCATCCTTCAGGTATGTATCAGATGCCACGGTGGCAGTCTTTGTCGCAGTCCTTCTCTTTGTTCTGCCCTCCAAACCTCCACGCTTCTGTTCTTTTAGGACACATAGTTTTGACATAGGTGAGCCATCATTTCTGAAGAATGTTGTGTTTCCCATTCTAATAAGTTTGGGAAGAGTAGGCTATGCTGTAATTAAACTTTGATGATTCGTTTCTTTGATCTGTAGCATCTCATCAAACTGCTGGCCCAACACCTCGTCTCCTCAGCTGGAAAGCTGCCCAAAAGAAATTACCTTGGGGTATTGTGCTTCTTCTTGGAGGGGGGTTTGCTCTGGCTAAGGGCAGTGAAGTAAGTTACAAAGGCAGTTGTTAGATGCAATGGTTGTGGGGCCAATAACAATCTTTCAAGAAATTTTGAACTTCACAATAGCCATTCAGTGTCTTGAGATTCTGATTCTACTAGTTTATTTTAGAGGCATGAGGATTCATAGAGATGTTTATCAAATCGACCAGCTATTTAATCTGTTTTTAATGGTATCAGCATCATGCTTTTTTCCCTTTAATCTCCTAATGCAGTTTTAAAGTTTTATGCAAATCAAATGATTAGTAAATCTCTGGATTCAGATGTTTTTGGTGTTCTGCACATACGGTTGCATTGTAGCAGATGCAATATATTGTGACCAAACCTGAATCACAGTCTCCTCAAAGTAAATGTGCACTTTGTTTTGTTGTGTCTTTAGGTGTCTGGACTATCAAAGTGGATGGGAGATCAGATGGCTCCTCTGCAAAGCATCCCTCCCTGGGCAATTGCCATTGTCTTATGCCTGCTGATTGCCACATTCACAGAATGCACCAGTAATGTAGCCACTGCAACGCTCTTCCTACCCGTCTTAGCTTCGATGGTAAGCAAGTGAAGCAGTATAGAGCAAGTGAAATATAGGTGGTGTGGGAGAGGACAGAAAATACTGTTTGGGTGCAATAGCTCAGTTAGGTTAAGTGCTTCCTAGCGTAAATTCTTTCCCCCAGCTGGAGTTCACCATTGAAACTACTCCCAGTGAGAGCTGGTCCATTTTCCCACGTTTTGGTTTGGTTACCCATCTTGTTGGTCATTCAGGCTGAATATGTTTGGCCCCCTTCTGTGGGCCCCTTCTCCCATTAATAACCTGCCAAACACCAATTCAGTCCAGTGCCTTGTAACAGTGCCCTCCCTGCTGCTGCTTCTTCTGAAGAATAGCATTTCTGTGCCCACTAGCTGAGCACTGGAGAGAATGCCAAAACGAGGTCTGAAATGCAAGTAGTGGTTTTCACATTTATTGATATCTTGAGGGAAAAGCCAAGTAGATGCACAAGGATGATCAACCCTTCTGTGTTTAGCCCTTGAAAATACAAACAGAAAGTGAAGAAAGGGAGAATAGGTACTTTAGTCAGATTCACACAAACAGTTAAAGGCATTGTGAGAACATTTTGTGGCAACGGTGGCTTGTGTCATGTCACTTTGTGTGTCATCCTGTCAAGAGACTCTTTAGCATTTGATTTAGGCAGAAACCCTGTGACAAGACAAAATACTGTCATCCTGGTGACCTGATATACAGCTGAAGTTTAACAAAGACTAAACATAAAGTTTAGGTCTTTTCACCCTTTGGTTATTTTGAGAACCAGAAATTACTGTGCACTTGTAAGCTAGTGTGCTGCAGGACATGTAATTCAGAAGCAAATTCCACTGAGTAATGTCTTTTGCAACTTTAAAGTCTGCCATTATCTCCACATATGTAGTACGTTTCTATTTTAAATATCATGACTCAGCACAGGGCCAGCAGGAATTACATCTTAATTACACACACCTAATGAGAGTTTTCCCTGCACACAGAATTGCATACATTTCATTCTGAGTTATGAGCTGGTGATTAAGGTTGCAGAAAAATAGCCAGAAAGAGTAGTGGAGGATGTTGTGATCAAGGCTGTATTCATCCGTGAGTCAGACTGCTGATACCTTGTGTGTGATTATTACAGTCTCAGTCCATTGGAATCAACCCGCTGTACGTCATGGTTCCTTGTACCCTAAGTGCCTCATTTGCCTTCATGCTGCCTGTCGCAACTCCTCCCAATGCCATAGTCTTCTCTTATGGATACCTTAAGGTTGCTGACATGGTAAGTACGACATTGGCTTTGGTATGCTTATTGTGTAAATTACATGTTGCAGTGCTGTGACTCTGGGACCAATGTTGAACTGCTTGGTCTGCAGAATTTACATTCATAAAAACGCGGTTGTGACCAGAATCTCTTAAGTGACAGTCACATTTTGACGATAGCTGATATTAAGGGTATTCTTTAGTTGTGTTCCGGCTGCAGAAGTGAAGCAATATGTTTCCAAGTGTTTTACAATAGTAAATGTTACCACTAGAAAGTTGTAGCACATGATGAGTCACTCTAAGTAGCCAGTGTAATCTGCAATCGATTTAAAATATCGTTTTCTGTCACATCCTTGTATGGTTATAAGGCATTTTTGATGAGTCAGATTAAGAACATTTTCTGTGCAAGCTGATACAGTTTCAAATCAAATTAGTTTGGTATGTAGAATTTGCGTCTCAAGGTCCCCTGCCATCGACTTTCCAGGAATGTTAAACAAGTTTAACACCTTCCGATCAAACTATTGTTGTGGATTCGTTACATAAATATTAAAGTGGTAGAATACAAAAAGAGTGGGCACATCCAAAACACTTCCATGGGTTAAAACATAAACTTAAGAAAATCTGAGAGATAACATTACAGTACATTTAAAGAAATATTCCAATCTACATACTGTGGGACTTCCTCAAATACTTCATGACTTTAGGGATAATGATCTTCTCATGCAACTTTCAGCAACAAATACAGATGTTAACAATAAACTAAATCTTGAAATGACTGCATTCTTTTCTTCTCCACCAGGCCAGGACAGGATTCGTCATGAACATCATTGGCATTCTTTGTATTACACTGGCCATTAACAGCTGGGGTAAAGCAATGTTTCACCTAGATTCTGTCCCTGCCTGGGCCAATGCCACTGGGGTATGAGACTGGCTCTGCAGTGAGAGAGGATCCATGCACAAGCCTATCCACAGGTGCCAGACTAAGACCTGTGGTCAGAGGGATGGTATTGGACCACGCAGTGAGATGCATGTGTCCAATTGGAGTTAGGACACAAGTCTCATGAGGCTCGTTTTGATTGACACTTGAGTGAAAAAAAGTGGTGATCTATAAAATTAGGGAGAAAAATGATTCAACTATATGAAAATATTCATTTTCATGTAATTGAACTTTATATATACATACATAATGATGTTAAACTTCAAATAAGTTTAGATCTCTTCTATAGACCTATTACACTATTTGAATCTCTTATAATACACATTTTTGTTATTCAGTACAATGGAATAACTGAAACAATATATTGGGACTATAGTGTCTGTAAATTTACGCTCCTTTATATCCTTAAGTGAACCAAATGACATCTTATTTTCTTTTTATCAAAGAAAATTAGAGGAAAAGGAGCTATTCATATAGTCAAAGTTATTTAACATGTACCCATGTGTTTATAGTAATAAGCCATATTGTATATCTTGATGATGCAACTTGAAAATATTTGACGTACTTCTTTTTTTATTTAATTTTCCTTCTATGCCGCTTCTGCTTTACTTTACAATATTTCAGAGAAAGATATTTTCACTTTCACATTTGTCGGACAGCTCCAGTAACTGGTTACCTTTCAGATTTTACACTTAAAGAAATCTTTGGTTTTGTAAAATATTATACATTGATACCTTGATAATGAATATAAAGTTTAATACTATTAGTGATAGAAAAAAACATTACTTGTCAATACATTAGCAGTAATTATCCGTTAACTTTCATATAATATGACACTGACAAGAGCAATTCAGCTGCTTAATTATTACTTTTACTACTGATACATTTTTGGCTCAAAATATGTATTTTCATAAATAAAATACTCTATTTTAGGACATTTAAGGAGCGGATTATAAGGCGCAATATCGATAAACTGGTCTATTTTCATACATAAGGTGGACAGGATTATAAGGCGCATTAAACAAAACATGACTGATAGCCTTGAGTTTGAAATCCGCTTTGTAAGCATGTCTCTTAACAGGTGCCATTTTTGGGTCCTTTTACACACAACAATATTATTTGGAAGCACAGTACGTATCACTCCGCCAGGCTCCTGACTACGGTAGCCGTAATGCTCAGACAATCCATCAAGTAGTACGGTCAAGTCATACTAAAATATTTTGACAGGTTTTTGAGCGCCGTATACCACATAAAATCAGTTTCAGGTCAGTAAGCACAACCAGAATTAATACTTAAGCCACACCGATTATAAAGGACACTGTCGATTCTTGAGAAAATTAAAGGATTTTGAGTGCGCCTTATAGTCCGAAAAGTATGGTTTTAAATATTGAATGCTTTTTTGGTTGTAATTTGGGCAGCTTAAAAAATATATAAACTGCAATATTTTCTCAATCACTCCTGTGCCATGCAGAAGACTTTGCAAGTGAACATTTCTTAAGAGATTTGAGGTAACAAAAGCTAATGGCTTGGTTGGTGAACTTGGTATTTATCAGTTCAGAGCTAATACTGTATGTGCTGAATCAGACTTAGAGTTGGCTATGAATAAAGGATAAACTTTTTATCCTATCAAAGCAAAAGCTGTATGTAACGTGTACAAAAAGGATGACTTATTGTACTGTAAACACATTTGAAATGTTTGAGTCAGTGCACGCTGGAGAGATTATACCTCTCAGCTGGCCTGGGAACGCCTTGGTATTCCCCCGCATAAGCTGGAGGAGGTGGCTGGGGAGAGGGAGGTCTGGGCCTCTTTGCTTAGGCTGCTGCCCCCGCAACCCGGCCTCGGATAAAGCGGATGAAGATGGATGGATGGATGGAGTCAGTACAGTTTGTCTCACAGCAATATTAATTGTAAATGAATTGCAATGAAGTGGTATTTAGTAATAACTGCATATAGTCTACTATTCTCTTCAGTTTCAAGACTTTTGCACATGTCAATTTATATAAAAATAAATAAATAATACAAACAAATCCATTGACGTTTCTTTTCTGTTCAAGGACTTCACATTAGATGTTCAATAACAATTAAAAAAGACAAAATACATCCAAAGTGCAGCTGTTTTCCACACACAGCATTTTTTTTAAATTGAATGGATTTAATTGAATGAGGCGGGGAATTCAGTGATGTTTGTGTGAGAGAGACTTGTCAAGATGATACACTAGATTTAAAATGATTTCAAATGTGAGAAACTCAATTTGGCTGTTATTAACTGTAATGCTGTCTATTATTTTAAAAAGTGAGGATGGTTTATTATAACAAAAGCTCAGTCTGAGCTGTCATCTCTCACCATCATCCAAAACAAAATTATCAGATTTTCATCACCATGCAACTCTTTCTCAACAGCATATGACTATTATCCATCTTTTAAAGGACAAGTATGTTTCGCTGCCTCTTACTTATTGGCCTCTTGTCTTATGTATAAAGCTGACATGATCCTTTAAACACAGCATGGAAAGCCATAATGAGCCTGGACTTAAAGGCCACACCTAATGGCAAGAGGCCTATGACATTGTAATCTGAGATTAAGGTTCAAGGCAGGGATATCGTTAAACATTGTTGTGCATCATCAGCATTATGAGCTTAAAGAAGCTCATAAGAAGCTCTTACGTCTCCATTTAAAGATCTGCCAGAGAACTTTAATATCACCTCGTAAGTGTCGATCATTATATTGGGTTTCTGTTTTAAAAACATGACGAATGGTAATCATAAGACTCTGCATACAGGGAAGTAAACGTCAACAAACCCTGTTGTTGGTATGGTGTGACAGTAGAAAACATGGCCAAAAGGTAGCAGGAAGAAAAAAAAATCAAAGGATCACATCAAAGTTCTGACCCCATTCTTTTGGGACAATTAAAATGTTAGATGGTTTTTGGTTAACAAGCGGTTGGGTGCATAGAGCAGTTTAGATCACTATGATCTCGTGTCCCACTGGGAAGGAAAACTTATGTAATTACAGTGTCTTTCTCTCCTTTTGCTCCCTCTGAGCTACCCACTCATTATCCAATTGCAACACATCGTCTTGTGTCGTGGACTATATTATTGGCTATATATACATGTAAGGCCTCGGCAGGAAATTAAACCTGCGAACCGTTCGCTTTGCTAAGATTTTGTCCTACTGACTGCACAGGCAAGGACTCTGGTGAAGCTAAACACGCATTTCTATGAACCCATTATAAACTAGGCTTTCTAGCTGCAGAGTAAGCAAACTGTGAGCTTAATGAATGACTTCCACAAAAATATAAAGTAATTAGGGAGTTGGGAGTATGTAGAAGAGGTCAAAAAAGGAAACTTTGTATTTCATCCACTTGCATTTGGGAGCATTTTGTTGATGAGAAGGCTTTTGAAAACCACATTGCCCTTTCACCTCTTCTGTATCAGTTACATATGAGCACAATATGCTGCCTGTCCGATACAATCAATCCTCCCTTGAACATAAAGACCTGTGTGTAGAGATGGTTTCAGTTAGCAATTGGAGTATCCAATTAAGCTTTGGACATGAGTGAGGCCAAAAGCAAAAAAAGATCCAGAAGAGGACAGAGAGCTTTTTCATTGCTTACTTTAGGCCAAAGTACATCCATTGTTTAATGGGGATCTGTGGGATTTGGTGTAAATGATTACACTTTTATGAACTCTAAGACAGCAACAGTCAGCAATGAAGACATGTTTTTATTTTAAGGTACTAAGACAAACACTGAATGCAAACGAGCAACGAGGAACAAAGTACTATCGGCTGTGTAGGATTGAAACCTGGAGCTGATTTACAACCACGATTCTCAAATCAGTTTTGCCCGGTCTCTTTTCACAGTACTCTCTTTAGCTGTATGTGACTATTAGGATGCTGTAAAATGTAAATAGAAACAGAATACAATAATTTACAAATATAAACCAATGATTTACTCACAGCAGAATATAGAAAATATATATATAAAAAAATTGTTCTCTTATGAGAAAAATACTGGATGATTGTTAATTTGATGGCAGCAAAAAGGATTCTGGCTGCTTAACAATCCTGCGTCTTCTTTGTGATATTTTTCACTTTATGATGCATCAAATGTTGGTGAAAGGTCTGATTTGTAGGCAGGTCAGGTTAAGCATAGCTATTAAGCTAGCTGTTGTAATAGCATGACGTTTAACATAAGGACAGGGCATAAACAGGCAATAAGAGTGAGATAATAAATATACAGTATATACACATTGATGGGGCCTTTCTAGATCTGCAAGCTGCCAACTCTAAAGGCGATAATGCACCCTCATGCCATCGGAGATGCATGCTTTTGAACTGAATGTTGATAACAACATGGATAGTCCCTCTCCTCTTAAATCCAAAGAATGCAGGGTTTCACATTTTAAATTCTGGTTCATCCGATGACAGAACAGTTTTCCACTGTGCTTTAGTTCATTTGGCCAAAACAAGACAAATGCATTTCTAGATCATGGCGGCTTCTTTGCATACTAGAGTTTTATTCTCGATTTCTGGATGGCACATTGAACTGTGTTCACAGACAGTGATTTCTGGAAGCATTCCTGAATTCATGCAGTGATTTCCATTAAAGAATCATGGTTGCTCCTAATGTGATTGTCATTTTTTAACTTGTTCCTTGCACACAGATTTCACACAGAACACAGTGTGAGGCAAGGCAGGATAGGACACAAAATCTAGGACTCAAAGACAAAAACTAAACTTAAAGGTAGCTAACGGCTGATTACAAAACACACTAACTAAAACTGGGAAGGCTCTAGAAATCTAAACTAACTGACAGAACACACAGGAGGAGACACAGGCGATATATATAACAGAGGGAATCAGGGCAGAGAGGAAACAGCAAGGAAACACGGCTGACTAAATACAGGGAACAGAGGAATGAGACAGAGATAAGAGCAGGGGGGACAAGGCTGAAAGAGCGAGGAATGGAGAGGGCGAAAGGGAGAGAAAACCCACACAGAGACATGACTGGAGAAACAGGCAACTAAACATGGAGACAAGACGGACTTCACAGGGAAGCACGAAGCACAAAAACTCAAAACACGGTCAAAACTCCGAACCATGACACCTGATGGCATTTATAAACTATTTAATTGAAATGTTATTCTCCAGGGCTTTCTTTTTTTAGTAGCACTTACTTTTCAGCTTATTGTTGGTCTATCCCAAGTTTTTGGAGATGGGTTATTGCTATTTTTTTCATGAAATATTAAATATGCCTCAGTCTAAACCTGTTATTAAGTACACTTCATAATACCAATTTAACTACAATTTTTAAGTCCTCAGAACAATTTCTGTTCGCTAGTACACAATTTCCACAAACTATCCTTGTGGTGGGCTAGTCTCTCTTGGTGTCTTTTGAGAACTATCACACAGTTGGATGGGTTTGAGAATCTAATGTGATGCAGGATCACGTAGCATTATGCAGCAAAAGTAGGGAAAATTTCCATGAGAAGAAAAATCACGGTAGAGAAAATCTGCTGAAAGCCATCTGGAAATTATATCTCTTGCAGTAGCCTCTCCCATAGCCACTGACTTCAGTGGTTATAACACTTGGCCTAGCAATTTTGTGGTGACACTACTAGTCTTTTTCTTGGTGAAGTGCGTGAAACCAGTTCAGTGTTAGACACCTCATTTGTGGAAAAGAAGTCAAAATGTTACAAGAAAGGTCTCACTCAAATTAAATCTATAGATGGACAGTGGAAAATGCTTTTACAGATTCAGGCTATTCAAAATAGCCTCCAAGAGCCCAGAAACCTGTTTCGCTTACTCTGTTTATTGGTTTAGAAAGTGCTAAAGAGAGCCAAGGCTGAGAAAGTTTGCATTTCACTGAACTTGGGTATGAATTTATTTGGAGAATACAAGCACACAAGTAAGTAGCTATAGAGCTACTCCCAAATATTCATTTGAGTAATCTGGATAATCAGTTACTGTCTGTCTGGTTTACTATCTAACTTTTACCTTTGCCAAAATTTTAAATATTCATTATTTTGTTTATAATGCGTTAAAGTTCTTCATTAACAGTCTCAGAGTCATAGTATGTCAAAAATATTGCTAACATTATGCAGAAAAAGGATCGAATCTGGGTCACCTTTAGCCCAGTACACTTGGGAATGTTAATCTGGGCGAGCATGTCAAAATATTTAAAGGTCATGAGCTTGTTAGTGTTAAGGGCACTGTCATTTGCAAGGACTATACTATAATGAGACTGATGTTTACAGTATTGTCTTTTTTTAGAGTACCTCCATGTTTTCTGGTGTCTTGGTGTCTACTGTACCTTCTGACGGATGAATTCGAGGTACCGCTCGACAAAAAATAAACCATGTGCTCAAAACAGGCTGACAGATGACTCATTGGGCTATATGACCACAGTTCATGTGTTCTTTGCACCGCTTCACTCACAAAAAGGGCATTTTTAGGTGTAATAAGAGGTTGTGGCACTGCAACCCTACTATTGTGTCCCTTTCTCTGAAGTTCTCAGTTGACTGCTTTCATGAAACTAAAAGGCCAATTGAATCCAAGATTGAGATTTACAGTAAGCTGATTCAAAGTTGCCCGACTGTTTTTTCTCTGCATGTCAAAGCTCAGACATATTGATGACCAAAGAGCACTCACATCTGTCCCAAAGTTCCCTTAACCGATGATATCTTTCCTTCAGACCCACAGACCCAGATCACTAATACTGAGCTATTTCAGTGCAAAAAACATGTTGTTGGCAGTTTTAATCTTGGACGCTATTGTGAAAGAGAACTTTGTGATTGTTTTTGTGCTTTTGTGGCCAGAATAATGTCAGTCTAGCCAGAATATAGCCCTGCATTTGTCATAGGGATCAAACCTGCGTGAGATGGATTAGATCTCATTGTACCCAGCGTCTCCTTTTAGAATTTGAAAAACCACATAATTATATTTAATACACCAGTGTTTTACCTTTATCTTCCTCAGGACAATACAAAATATGGTTATGGACCAGATTCTTTCCAAGATGCCTTTAAACAACTACAAATTTCTGGCTACAAGGTGATGTAATTTAAGGAACGAACACACACAAAAATACATTTTTCACAAAATGAATTCACAAAACCTTGATCAAACGTTATTATTTATCCAACGAAGAAGCAAAATATATTTTTTGTATCACTTTTACTCTGATATTGGTGTCATAAGTAGGTCTAATTGCAATTTATAAATCCTGGTAAATTCAATAAATAAAAAGTCTTGATATGATTTAAGCTTTAGTCGTTATTCAAAGAGGCTTACAAAGCTAAATATAATGTATCCAATATCTACATTTTAACATACTATGTAAGTATGAGAACTTTAAAATGCACTGAAACATGCTTTTCTTAAAAACCACAAGCTTAAATAGGAACACAGTAAATGGCTCCATCTGGTGGTGCAATGCACAATCAAACAACAGGCAAAATTACGTCTCGGTGTACTGTATGTATACCACTTACTTAAGAAAGGAAGAAAGAAAGCTTCTAAGGGTCTGACCAGAACATTACTAAACATGGAAATAGAGTTCCAGCTGGCCATCCAGCTCACTATTGCAATTATTTGGCCTTGAAACCGTCAAATGACCTTAATGTAAAGTAGATTTACTGCAGCAGAATAATGTTGACCTTAGCTGGTCCACAGAGCAGTTGAGGCACTGACAAAGGTATAACCACAGGTTTATACCCTCAGCAGAACCATCTTTTCTTCTATATCATCTCCCCTACACCCAAACAGTTTTGTCCAGCTTGTTTTACAGTACCCTCTATATCTGTATGTGACTGTTAGAATGCTGTGTAAAATGTAAATAAGAACAAAATGCAATGATTTGTAAATCTCCTAAACTCATATTTTATTCACAGTAGACTAAGAAAACACATCAAAGCTTTAAAATTAAATATTTTAGTATTTCATGAAAACTATTATGTCATTTTGCATTTGATGGCAGTCATACATCTCAAAAAAGTTGGAGTGGGAGCAACAAAAGGCTGGAAAAGTGAGTAATATGTAAAAGAAACGGCTGGAGGAACATCTCGCAACTGGTCAGCAACATTATGGGATATTAAAAAAACATCTTACAGAGGCACAGTTTATCTGAAGTAAAGAAAAAGCAAACAAACAAAGAAAAATCTGTATCAACAAATTGTAAAAAAAAAAAAAAAGCAACAACAAAAAAACATTAATATGTAAATAATGTTCCTCAATGTGAAACTGTGAAGACTAAAATGCCATCATCATCTATCTGGAGAAATTTCTGTCCACAAGGGACAAGGTTGAAAATGTTTGGGCCACAGGTGGTACTGTATTTTAAAAAAAAGGCCATATGCTCTCAGGGATGACCTTTTTCAGGCTTCAGACCTTGCATATTTGAACAAGGCAGTACTAAGCCACATATTGCATCTATAAATATTTGAGGCATCATGAAACGAAAAATACAACAAAGAAGACACCGAACTGAAGAGTCCTGTGTCAAACGAGAATGGGACAATGTTTCTTTCCAAAAGGCACAACAGTTGGTCTCCTCAGCTCCCTGACGTTTATAAGAAGAGGGGATGCTACACAGTGGTAAACACAGCCTTATCCCAGTTCTCTGAGACATTTTGCTGCCATCAAATTCAAAATGACCTTTTTGGGGAGGGGGGGCGGGGGTAAAATCATGGATGGAATATGAAATCACCATCCACTAACCAATTATTCTAAAGTAGCATCCCATCCCTGGGGAGTAGGAGGATCTAAATATTTTCAGTCAAGTCTAAAGTTTTTGTGTAACTTTGTAGCATCAGCAATAAATATAAATTATTACATGCCTTTATTTTTGTCTGTTGGCAGCAAATAATTGCACAGCAGTTTTACTGTCCTAGAAGCATTAAAATATGATCCTACAACAGGATACAGGACTGCATATCAAATTTGATATAGAATAAGCCTGTGCTTGAATTCTGTTTTTATATTGAAACTTTACTCTCAAACCCTTAATCCAATTTTGACGAGTATGTGCGTGCATTCATTTGGCGATGCACAAAATATGTAAAATGTTGTTCTACTTTATTCCAATTTGCTACAAAGTAATTGTTGGAAACACAGAATACACGTCAAGAATACCTGTTAAATCAGTCAAACGTGTCACTTTGATCTGTGACAAACTCAAGCGTCTCTCTTATTGGGACAGTACATTTTAATGGATCCAGGTTAAAGTGTTAAAGCTCTAATGTACAGCCTAGAAATGAACAGCAGCACTCGGCGATTTTACGCATCATTACCTGCATGTAACAGTGTTGGATTTTGCTGTTATGAGTTCTTATGTTCTTTATAGATGTTTAATCAACTTTTATCATCATCTAATAATGTCTGTGATGACGTGTAGATGGCACTTAAAAGGATCTGATCTGTAAAACGCTACTCTTAGACTGCCCAGATACTGATAACCAGCGCCTTCATGTAAACGCGCACGGGAGACCCTCTTTGTGACCGCTTATCCTGATTGTCAGAGCGCAAGATATGCGCCGCTATGCTAAACTAGCTTAGTGTGTGTTTGTGTGTGTTTGTGTGTGTGTGTGTGTGTGTGGGGGGGGGGGGGGGGGGGGGGGGGACCATTGTGGTGCAATCCACACGATTCATAAACACGTGGACAGCCTTTGAAGGCTCACAAAACGTGTGGTCAAAGCAGTTCCCAATTCATTTTTCGACGTCAAGACCAGCTGACTTTACGGGAAGCGCTTGACGTGAGCTCCTCTCACGCGGCTCATAAAGCAAACTTTCAACCACTTTCATCATTAATGCTAAACACTGACAGAGATCATTGACTCACCGGAAGAGGTTCAAGTTCAACAGCAGCATAAATACAGCGGTCAATACAGAAAGACATTTTCCCCCTCCCCACGGAAACATGGATACCGGGGCAGAGAGCGCACCTATTTCCTCATGGAGGGAATGTTTTATATTAAAGAGAATCCGCACGCTGGTTCCTGTTGGTTACAAGAGCGAAATAAAAGAGCTGTCAAAACTTTCAGTACCAGTGGTAAGTACCCTGTATTTAAATAGACGGTGGTCAGTAATCAGTATAATAAAAAATAAAAACTTAAAATAATACATTGGCATTTGATTACGTGGATTAATACCAAGATTTTGACTGTTTTCTACAGTCATTGATTAATACCGATATATATAAATATAAATACCGAACACGCTGACCTCCACCAGGTTTGGATTGGTGAACACTAGATCGCTGAGTAATAAAACTTTTATTTTAAGGGATTTATTTATGACCCAAGGACTGGATTTCCTCTGTATAACTGAGACATGGTTGAGGGCCGGTGAGTCCAGCGCTTTCACTGATCTCTTACCTGATGACTGCTGCTTTTTAAACTCTCCTCGAATATCAGGCAGAGGAGGAGGACTAGCGGTTGTTTTTAAGAAGCAGTATAAATGTAAACCACTGCCATTATCAACCTCACCTAGTAGCTTTGAACTGAGCATGTTTGAGCTAGGTCGCTCTCACTCAGTGCTCTGTGCTGTGGTTTACAGACCCCCAAAATACAATAAGAACTTCTTAAATGACTTTTCTGATCTGTTGGCTGAAATTATGCCCAAATATGATCATGTCCTTATTATTGGGGACTTCAATATTCATGTGTGCTGCCCTGACAAGCCAATGGCAAAGGACTTTTTAAATCTTATTGACTCTTTTGATCTTGTGCAACCTGTGTCTGTGCCTACACAAAAATATGGGCAAACGTTGGATCTTCTTTTAACTCACAATTTACCTGTCTCTAACTTAGAGGTTTGTGATGTTGTATGGTCAGACCATAGGCCTGTCCTGTTTGAGGTTTTCCTTCCTTGTACCAAAGTTAATCTTCCTCCTGTTGCTGCTAGGAGCTGTCGTATTTTTTAACCCTTCCTCTGCTAGACAGTTCTCTATTGTTTTTAATCAGAACGGCGGCCTTCCTGATTTCATATGCAATGATACAGAAGAGCTGAGTACGTGGTTTTACTCTGTCTGCCAAACTGCTTTAGATTCAGTGGCCCCCTTTAAGCTTAGGCAAGTAAAAGCCAAATCTGAACCCTGGCTGAATGAAGACACCCGGGCTGCCAGAAGAAAGTGTAGGAGAGCTGAACGTAAATGGAAGAAGGATCAACTTCAGGTGTCATACCAAATGTTACAAGATTACTGGAATTCTTACCAGAAAACTGTAAAAGATGCTAAGAGGAAACATTTTGCTGATATTATTCAGGCAAACTGTCGTAAGCCTCATGTCTTATTCAAGACTATTGACATGGTCCTTCATGCTCCGACAGCTGGTGTCGAGTCTTCTCAGGAAATTTGTGAAAACTTCCTACACTTTTTTATTGATAAAGTGCTATCTGTCAAAGCGCAGACTTCCCAGTCTGTTCTCGACCCTTCTACCCCTGTCCCTAGTTCTGCTGTCTTTGACAGGTTCGAGCCAGTTTCCTTGCTCTGCCTGCAGGAGTTGGTTGCTCACATGAAGCCCTCAGGTTCCCCTTATGATGCTCTCCCTCCTCGATTTTTCAAAGAGGTTTTTCTCACTATAGCATCAGCTGTACAACCCATTGTAAATTGTAGTCTGTCCTCTGGTGTTGTACCTGTCAATCTCAAACATGCAGTGATTCAGCCTCTACTCAAGAAACCTGCTCTTGATCCTGATATTATTGCAAATTACAGACCTATTTCCAAACTGCCTTTTATCTCAAAGATTCTTGAAAAGGTAGTTTACAAGCAATTAATGTCCTTCCTAGAAGAACACGGTATTTTAGAAGTTTTCCAATCTGGTTTTAAAGCTTTACATAGTACTGAATCTGCCCTTTTAAGAGTTTTTAATGATGTGTTTTTGGCAAATGACTCAGGTGACTGTGTTATTATTGTGCTGTTAGATTTAACTGCTGCTTTTGATACAGTGGATCATAATATTTTAATTTCCCGTTTAGAGCAGTTGGTGGGTATGCGGAGTACCGCACTGCAGTGGCTCAGATCCTATTTGGCAGAGCGAACTTTCTCTCTGAAACTAGGGGAGTTTGTATCCTCTGCTGCTTCTCTTCAATGTGGGGTCCCACAGGGTTCAGTTTTAGGCCCACTTCTTTTCTCTCTATATCTCCTACCCCTTGGGTCTATTTTCAGGAAACATGGGATTTCTTTCCACTGCTATGCCGATGACTCCCAGATTTATTTCCCACTTAAAAAGATAAATGGCTTCTCAGTAGACCCGCTGCTCAGATGCCTTGATGAAATAAGGGCCTGGATGGCTTTGAACTTTTTACATTTTAATGAACAGAAAACAGAAGTGATGGTTTTTGGTGGCGCTTCTGAGGCCACTACTATAGATCTTGGTTCACTGGCACAGTATGTTAAACCAGTCATCACTAATCTGGGAGTTAAAATAGAGGCAAATCTTAAACTTGAAAGCCAGGTCAGAGCTGTTGTAAGATCTAGCTTTTTTCATTTGAGGGAATTAGCCAAAATAAAGCCTATCTTATCGAAACAGCATTTTGAGACAGTAATCCATGCCTTTGTTACTTCTAGGCTGAATTATTGTAACGCACTTTATTTTGGGGTTAGTGATGCGTCCATTAGGCGCCTGCAGGTTGTGCAAAATGCTGCAGCACGTCTTTTAACTGGAACAAAAAAGTTTGAGCACATTACCCCAATTTTAATTTCACTCCACTGGCTACCTGTACATTTTAGGATTGTTTTTAAAATTCTCTTATTTGCTTTTAAATCTCTTAATGGCCTGGGCCCCCCCTACCTCTCGGAGCTACTACAACCATTTACACCTGCCCGTTCCCTTAGGTCCGCCAATCAGCAGCTCCTTAAGGTACCGAAAACTAAGTATAAATTTAAAGGTGATCGTGCTTTTGCTGTAGTTGCTCCAAAGTTGTGGAATGATCTACCCTTGCATGTTAGGCAGGCCTCTTCTCTCTCGGAATTTAAAAGTCTTCTTAAAACATATTTATTCGCTGAAGCCTTTGGCATTGATTAGAGGGGTTGACTCAATTTGTTTTAACATGTTTCAATTTATTTTAGTTTTTTAGTTATTTATTTTATCTTATCTCATTTTAATTTTCTTCACTTATGCTATTAGCATGTACAGCACTTTGTGAACTCTGGTTTTATGTTAAAGTGCTTTATAAATAAAGGTGGTATGGTATGGTATGGTATATATCGTACAGAACAAATTGGCCGCTTACGCTGTAAATTACTAGTTTTTAATAGCTGTTTTTGTTGCCCTGGCAACTTTTAATTAATTTCGAATTTCCTTATCAGATGATATCCCAGCTCATGAATTTTTCCTTGAGCCTTGTAAGTACAATATTTTGTGGCCATCTGGGGAAGACAGAGCTGGCAGGAGTGTCTCTGGCCATTGCAGTAAGTGAAATTCAAACACTCACCTTTTATTAAGTCATTAAACCAATAGAAAAGTGACATCCAATCCACCAATGTTTTCTAATGTATTTCCAGGTTATTAATGTTACAGGTATATCTATTGGTAGTGGTTTGGCATCAGCATGTGATACTCTGGTTTCTCAGGTGCGAATCTTTGATCCATCACAAATAATTTATCATCGGTGCTTAACAATAGTAATGGCAGACTAAACTGTTCTGTGCTTTTAGACCTTTGGAAGCCATAACCTGCTGAAAATTGGAGTTATTCTGCAGCGGGCCATCCTCATTTTGCTCCTGGCCTGCTTCCCCTGCTGGGCCATCCTTATTAACACAGAGCCGATTCTGCTGGCTGTCAGACAAGAACCAGAGGTGGCAAGGTCAGCCGTCACAATCCGCTAATGCTTTCTTGAATTTTAAAATGTGTGTTCATTTTGATGGGATAAAATCAGTCTCTCTCTCTTTCAAGGTTGTGTCAGATGTATGTGAAGATCTTTATGCCCGCACTTCCTGTAAGTATGTCTAAGGCTAAGTGTGCATGTGTGTGTGCAACACAAAAGCCACAAAATTGAACCAAGTGGAAAGTCATCTAAGTGGGAGAGAGGAAGAGGGTGACATGCATCTCCTTGGAGGCTGACCTGATTGTTCCTTGCATGTCCCTTTTATTAATGTTTTAAGATAGATTTAGAGTCACTCTTCCAAATAAAAATACACCTACAAAAAGGAGGCCTTGCTAATCCCAGACACAGAAATCAAATATCCCCACAGTAAAATCTTTTCCAAAGTGGGCTAACTAGTCAGCTAGATAAATTCAACCCTGTTTTTTAAGTGGGTAGTGATCGCGTTATTTTAAGTAGAAATCAATGAGTCTATAAAGTCTCTGCTGGACACTTACTTAGTTGGTTAACTTACCTAGTACAGCATAGCTCTACTTATTTTCCCCCTTGTACAGGTGTATTTGATGATGTAACAAGCTGTCACTACCAAACAGGACGAGTCCCAGTCTAATCACATTAGAATAAAATGTTTCAAATAATTGCAACTCAGACTATGTTGTTCTTTTCTTTCTGTTTTTATTTTTTTGGTGTGTGTGTGTTTCTGTGTGCCACAGGCTGCATTCATGTACTCATTAGAAACAAGATATCTGCAAAATCAGGTAAATATCTCCATGATTATTTTGAATAATACAGTTTGGATCGCAGGGTATACAGATTGTGTTCTTCTTTTATCCGCAAAATGATAGAGTGGATTGAATATACAATATGTGTCTGTAAGTGAGACTCCAGTCCTACTGGCTACAATGTTTAATGATTGATGGTGTCCACATACAGATAGCAAGGAGATCAGAGCTCTTTGAGCCCTTTCATGTCAATAAAACTATGATTCACTTTACTTGACAAACACTGCGAACTGCTGTTTTTGATTACAGGAAATCAGTCAGATATTTAATCATCCTTTTGTCTGTTGGTGGAAAACTGTAATGATGTCATGTACAGCGGGTAAAATAAGTATTGAACACATCACCAATTTTTTAAGTAAAATTTTTCCAAAGGTGAGCTTTTGACACAGGATAAAAGTATGAACGCAGGTTGTCTAAATGTTGTTCAGCAAACTTTAAACATGCTTCAACATGCTGTTTCTTCAGCAATACAGGGAGTACAGAATTATTAGGCAAGTTGTATTTTTGAGGAATAATGTTATTATTGAACAACAACCATGTTCTCAATGAACCCAAAAAACTCATTAATATCAAAGCTGAATGTTTTTGGAAGTAGTTTTTAGTTTGAGCTATTTTAGGGGGATATCTGTGTGTGCAGGTGACTATTACTGTGCATAATTATTAGGCAACTTAACAAAAAACAAATATACCCAGTTCAATTATTTATTTTTACCAGTGAAACCAATATAACATCTCCACATTCACAAATATAAATTTCTGACATTCAAAAACAAAACAAACAAATCAGCGACCAATATAGCCACCTTTCTTTGCAAGGACACTCAAAAGCCTGCCATCCATGGATTCTGTCAGTGTTTTGATCTGTTCACCATCAACATTGCGTGCAGCAGCAACCACAGCCTCCCAGACACTGTTCAGAGAGGTGTACTGTTTTCCCTCCTTGTAAATCTCACATTTGATGATGGACCACAGGTTCTCAATGGGGTTCAGATCAGGTGAACAAGGAGGCCATGTCATTAGTTTTTCTTCTTTTATACCCTTTCTTGCCAGCCACGCTGTGGAGTACTTGGACGCGTGTGATGGAGCATTGTCCTGCATGAAAATCATGTTTTTCTTGAAGGATGCAGACTTCTTCCTGTACCACTGCTTGAAGAAGGTGTCTTCCAGAAACTGGCAGTAGGACTGGGAGTTGAGCTTGACTCCATCCTCAACCCGAAAAGGCCCCACAAGCTCATCTTTGATGATACCAGCCCAAACCAGTACTCCACCTCCACCTTGCTGGCGTCTGAGTCGGACTGGAGCTCTCTGCCCTTTACCAATCCAGCCACGGGCCCATCCATCTGGCCCATCAAGACTCACTCTCATTTCATCAGTCCATAAAACCTTAGAAAAACCAGTCTTGAGATATTTCTTGGCCCAGTCTTGACGTTTCAGCTTGTGTGTCTTGTTCAGTGGTGGTCGTCTTTCAGCCTTTCTTACCTTGGCCATGTCTCTGAGTATTGCACACCTTGTGCTTTTGGGCACTCCAGTGATGTTGCAGCTCTGAAATATGGCCAAACTGGTGGCAAGTGGCATCTTGGCAGCTGCACGCTTGACTTTTCTCAGTTCATGGGCAGTTATTTTGCGCCTTGGTTTTTCCACACGCTTCTTGCGACCCTGTTGACTATTTTGAATGAAACGCTTGATTGTTCGATGATCACGCTTCAGAAGCTTTGCAATTTTGAGACTGCTGCATCCCTCTGCAAGATATCTCACTATTTTTGACTTTTCTGAGCCTGTCAAGTCCTTCTTTTGACCCATTTTGCCAAAGGAAAGGACGTTGCCTAATAATTATGCACACCTGATATAGGGTGTTGATGTCATTAGACCACACCCCTTCTCATTACAGAGATGCACATCACCTAATATGCTTAATTGGTAGTAGGCTTTTGAGCCTATACAGCTTGGAGTAAGACAACATGCATGAAGAGGATGATGTGGACAAAATACTCATTTGCCTAATAATTCTGCACTCCCTGTATGTGGTAAGCATGCATACAGGGCATGGTGGTTGAGTGCATTACTTATTGATTTGAAATAGTTGTACCAGTTGATTAAAGGTCTTTCTGTAGCTCTCCACAAGTGGTGCTTGGCTCTTAGACAACTCTTCTGATAATTCTTTTCACTCCTCTGTCTGAAATCCTGCGGCTAGCACCTGTTCATGGTAAAAATTTTGTTCTTTCCTCTTCCAGATTATGGCCCCAACAGTGCTCATTGGAAACGTCAGTAGTTCAGAAATTCTGCTGTAACCAGCGCAATCAATATGATTTGCAACAATAAGGTTGGGAGGGGCTCGAGAGAGTCCATTAGCTTTACCCATCATGAGATGATTCTTGTGTGACACCTTGGAAATGAGATACTACTTATAAGCAATTAGTTGGGACTGAACCAGAAGTGACAGGGTTGATTTCAGCTGGTGTCATGACTGTCCATGCCTTTTTAAACCTCCCTTTCTTCATGTGTTCAGTAGTTTTTCCCTGTGTCATTTCTCATTGTTACTTAAAACCGAACGCATGGACATCTATGGTTTGATTTCTTTGCGTTTGTTGATTGGATGGGTTGTTGCTGACATATAGTGAGAATTTCATGGCAATAGCAGCTTTACAAATATATTTACTTAGTAAATTGGTGACGTGTTCAATACTTATTTTACCCAGTCTATCTGGCCTGTCATTTCGCCATTTCCTAATTAAAATAAACTTGTTGCATTTCTGTTTTAGGGCATTATATGGCCACAGGTCATCACAGGCTTTGTTGTCAATCTTCTAAATGCACTCATCAACTACATCATCCTCTTCCCGTTAAACCTTGGAGTTGCGTGAGTTTGTTTTATTGGATTGCACATGACTTCGTTAATATCGTCTTTAGTGGTATCAGCTGACATCATCACATACTGTATAACCAACACGACACATTGAAATAATCTTTACAGAGGTTCTGCAATAGCCAATGCCATTTCTGAGTTCTTAATGGCTGGAATCCTCTTTGCTTATATCATATGGAAAGGACTTCATAAGGCCACTTGGGGAGGTGAGTACTGCATATACACTGGATACTGGTTATTTTTAATATTAAGAGAAACCCAAATGAGTTTAACAATGATTAACAACTAACAGAAACCTTTAACTATATAAAATATAAGTTGTTTTTACACAATTACAAAATGAACAACTTGTTAGAAGCGTTTAAAGAAAACATAAACATGTCTGAGAAAGACTATTATTTTAACTATTGTCATGATGACAGCTGGATGTAGTGACTTTTAATGGAAGGGTTAGGTGGATGAGGTCAACAGATCACCAGATAAAAGTCCGAAGGTCAAAGCTGAAGTTGGACTGAACTGACGAATCAAGCATTTAAGAAGCAATAAAAAACAAAAACCTACAACCAGGTTACAAACAAAATGAGCAGAGTTATAACAAGTTCATGTTTATTTTCCCTTTAAGTGGACCTGTTTTATTTTACTTTATTTTCTGTTATTATACTGTGACATTGGTGAGTGCTCACATTACACAGGGCTACTTTGAAAGACTAGGTAATCCCTGTAAGCAAAGCCCAGACTTCAGACTGCTCTAAATGCTCAACTTTTCAACTCTTAGATTATGATGCTAAAGATAAGTGATTTCTTTCATACAGCCTGGGTGTAAATATGGTGATCCAAACCATCCGCTGTTTTAATCTAAGCAGCAAATCAGAACAAAGTTGTCCTTACAGAGAGAGGAGCTAAAATGGCTTGTTTTTCAAAATGAAAAAATCCAAAGCAACAGACTGAGAGATGAGAACACCTAAAGGGAGCAAAAAAAAAAAAAGGCGGAGACGATTAAAAATTTAAGCAAAGCCACATAAGCACACAAGTCCAAGGGTGTCATGTTTACTGCTGTGGCAGGCAGGATGAGGATCCAAACGCAGGACTCGAACGACGGGATGAACAAAGGAAGGCAGCTTTGTTGCGCTGAGATAAAACACTTCATAAAATAAATTTGTGAAAACCAAAACTTGAACATGGAAACTGGAAACTAAGAACTAAACACGGGGAAACTAGAGACTAAGGACAAAGAAATCCAGGCTCACAGAAGAACCACACAGCACATGGGGTAACACCAGACAGAGAAAAACGCAGGGTTTAAATACACAGAGGAATAACAAGGGAATGAAACGCAGAAGGAGAGCACAGCTGGGAGTAATCATACATGACGAGACGGGAAGGAAGCAAAACTGAAAACACTAGCATAGGACGCGAGACGTTAAAGTAAAACAGGAAACAAGAGACATTCACAAAGACACGGACTTTACACTGAAACAACAGAGGGAACATGGAGCACAGGAAGGGCACAGGGACAGAAACCTAAAGACCAGGGACTATAAATATAACATAAGCAGAAAACAATAGAGAGAACCAAAACCATGAAAAATGACAAATCAGAGAATATAACGTAAACCAGAAAAACACAAACACTGGGTCACCGCACCCAGTACTATGACAAAGGGTAAAACTATTGTTACAGATTCAAATATTGGGGATTGATACAAGAGGAAAAACCGAAATAACAACACAAGCATTTCACTACATATCGTACTGTGTATGACTGTGTACGTGACAAATAAAATTTGAATTTGAACACTGGTCCGGCCGGGTTGAGTCAAACGATGATTTTAATGATCACACATGTGGGAGATGGACACCGTACGCAGACAGCATCAGATCTCAAAATGGTGGAGCATTGATCAAACTCTTATAGCCTCTGGTGCCCCCACCTTATCCTAAAAGCCTAAACATTCACATTCTTTCTCTCACACGGCGCCTAAGCTACGACCTTGGCTCCCCGTTTATCTGCTCCTGCTGAGATGGGGCAGAAAACTCCAGTATGTTCTGTTCTCTTCTAATCAGACAAATAAGGCGATGACTTTCTGCGAACAGTATTTCTTATAACTCAGCAGTATAATGCATCATAAAACAATATCATTCATTCACAATAAATCAGCAGTCTAATGTAATGCAAATCAGTTTAACAAATGCAATAGTTATCACCTTCTTCTAATTCAGGAGAATAATGCAAACTAAAACTACATAATAATTCACAATCTTTAATTAGGGGTCTAACATGGCATAAAATAATATTATAATCTCACACTCCCCATGTTGAGCTCTTTAGAATAGAGAGCTTACCTACACCCTGTAGCCCAGTGTGGCCGGGTTCATTTCTTCTCACCCCTGAGGCCCTTTGTCCCCCTGTTGGGCGAACCATACGTGAGATGACCTCTGAGTTTGCGCAGTTCAGATGCAAGAAAAACTATTATTACAACAATAGCAGGTACAGATGACACTCCCCAGTTCTCCCACAGCTTCATTTTGGTGCTACCTCACACCCTTCAGACGTACTCAGACTAGAACCTCTGTCCGAGGAGCTTTTAGCCTTTATTTTATTGCTGCAGCCACCAGTGTCTTCCAGTTGGGTGATCCTCTGCTCTTCTTTCTTCAACCTCAGGGGTTAGACAACCCTTCAGTCGTTGCACAGATCAGGGGATTATTCTGCCCCAATTTCAAACAACGATCTGTGTATCCTCGGGTCACAACTGTGTCCCCCAGAAAAAGGAACAGGAACATGTCCCCCTCTTGCCCAAGAGCCTCTCGAACCTCGTTGGTCTGGTGTTCCTGGATTTCCACCAACCCCTTCATGGTTATTGCTGTGTTTATGGGATCCATCCTTTTGAGGTGACTAATCGGAGCCCAAACGCCATGACACTGGAACCCAGTTGGTGTCTCGGCAGTCACCGTGTCTGTCTCTGCTGCGAAGGATCCTCGTATATCTGTGACCTCGTCTGGTGTCTGTTCCTTTCTCTGTAAGAGACAGAAAACCAAAACACCTCTCTTCCTAGCTCTAATAATCTAATGTTGTTATCTACTGATCTTCTGGTGATTCAGAATTGGATTAGAATATTCAGAATGTCCCAGGGACTTATTCTAATCATATCCTCTGTGTGTGTAAGCGTGTTTGCATTTAGCCCTCTGCACTCAAAGTCAATACCTGCAATATATCAGTCCGGACCATCACACCGAACGAAGCTTATGACCTTCCAAAGACCGAGTGCCAACTCATGGGTATTTACAGTCACAACTCATTGCAAACTCATTTGCAAGGTGTGTACGAAAACTATTAAAACCACTCATTTTAACAAAAGACATCAAAAACAAATTAGCCATTTTTAATCCTAACATTTGCCCCCCCAAAAATCATGTGTTTCCTTCCGCCTACTGTCCCGCGGTTTCCTCTCCAGTGTGGTACTCAGCTTCTCATGAACACAGGCATTTTATCATCTAAACGCTATTCAGTTCATTTCAATGATTAATGCTTAAACATGGAAATAATGATTTATGCTTCTCACTGATTCTCTAAAAAAAGTCTGGAAACCTCTTGGGTCACTATTAGCTTAAGCTTTACCACACCTAAGTTATCAAAAACACAAATGAAGTCATAAAAATGTTCATGTAACCCTTGTTTGATGTTAAAACTCAACTCCCCCCCCCCCCCTTTTTTTTTTTTTGACACATTCCCATGTGTCAAATCAACGGAGCTAGAAAATTAAAAGAAAAGGTTAGTGAACTCATATCTCAGAAAGTATCAGACTTTCTCCTATCCAGTGTCGTTGCTCCAGTCCTGTCATCCTGTGCCAGGGAATGAAACAAATTTAATTGTCATGTTAGATCTGTTCAACTCCTGGCTCCGCCCAGAGCCTGCGTCTGCAGAATTGCCAGGAAACAAAACCTGCATTAATATGAACTTCACTTGAATATGAACTTGTTGACTACTTTTGACACAGCAAAGGAATGTTCTCTCCTTCTCGAGGACAGGCACTGACTCCCACTTATCTCCTGGAGCCAACTGTCCCTTATGGAGACACAACATTGCAACTACAAGGTTTTGCAGATTGTTAAGTTGATCTGTGTGTAATGCTCTGAATCAGGTATGTAAGATTAAATGAATGTCGTTTAATTAACTGCCACTACTTAAAACTTAGCAAAAGATATAACTGAATAAAAGATCACCAAGAAAAACATGATATCAGTGTTATGTAAGCGCGTGCGGCCTTCTATGCTCGAAGTCACTCCACTCCATAGATCAGCCAAACATCGCGTTGACTGTAGCTTTTAACCCTTATTAACTTGAGCACAACTCTATAATGAGCAACAGACTGCAATATGTATAAAAATGATCATGTTTACACCTGCAATGAAAGATCATATGATTATCCCAACACCTGTAAATAGAAGATTAACCTGAGGTTATAACAATCACCGTAATACAAATGTTAATGTAATGTCAAAAGCTTCAAGAAATGTTTAATGCAATGCTTGTTATATGATTCTGATGTAATAATAATGCTGATGCTGAAATAACAGTAAAACACCCCCTTTTTATCCCATTTATAAACTTGACACATAAACGTTTATAAATGCCTCTTTCAATTTTATTTCCCTCTGTTTTTCCCTCACTGACCACAGCAGGGGAAACTTAGTTTTGATTCAGCCATGAATGCAGCTCACCTGATTCATCAATGAGCCCCACCGTCACTGGCGTCTGACAGGGTGGCGCTGCATACTCTTCCTTTAATGTCACTATTTTTAATCTGTTAATTAGAGTGCCTAAACATGAAGTAGACTACGTCCACAACAAATCAATACAGCTGTAAATGTGGCCAATTATCAATCTATTACCAATCAATAACAAAAAATAGCTTTTATTTTATGCATGCTTTTAGTCAACCACTCACCCAGAGGATCTCCAATCCCAGAAAAATCCTTCTCCTCATTTAATGAGTCTGTCCTCCTTCCATGCCCTGGTAACTGGTCCATCCAGAGCCATATGATCTCAAAATATACATACAACAAGCCAAACCACACCTTGGTCACACCAACCCTTTTCCGCCCTGAAGATGTCCAACGCCATCTTAGTCTGGACCAGGGTTTTAATAGTTTTGCAATTTTCATTAGTTTTTATTATTATTTAGCTTTGACTTCAGATTTTCAATTTTATATCCGATGTAATTAGTTTTTACAAATTGTTTGCTAGTTTAGTTTAGTTTTTATTTTTATTTTTTTTAAGTCCTTAGTTTCAGTTTAGTTTTGATTAGTTTCAGTTTAGTTTTAGTTGTGTCTGCAATAATTAAGTGTAACAAAATCCCAGTTTCATCATATCAGTCATGCTCTTGTGCTTATCCGTGGGTATTGAGACTATTAACTCTTGCAGCACCGGGTGTTCGTAATTTTGGTTCAAGTGAATTGATAAACTTTGTGGAGGCAATTGACTCACACAGTTATGTAGATATCCCCGTCCTGTTGTCTCGGGATGCATCACGCTGCCTTGCCTGGGGTTAGCTTCTGTTTTCTGGGGATGAGGGTTGAGTGTGCTCCCTTACCTTTTCAAGGTAAGCTAGGTTAGCCTTCTTGTGTGAGCTTTTCAAGTGCACTTTAAGGTTTTTTCCCTTTATAAATGTCCCTCATAATTTGTCTCTTTCCACTACAAGACACTAGCTTTATCCAAAACACAGTCATATTCAAAGTAATCCCAATTTGGACTCTGGCGCTTTCTCCCGACTTTTCCTGACATGCAGTTCACACTCATGTGAAGCTACAGCCTCCCCCTTTAGCCTCTGTCATCCTTCTGTTCTTGCAAAAACAAAACAAAGCAAGACAAAATATCCACCCTTCTTTTACAGGCTGGGTGAATTGTTTGTGGACATTTACTAATCCTAAAGTCAGTACCGTTTTTGTCTCAGTATCAAGTCAGTTAAAACTTTTAGTTGTCAGTCCATCACAGTCCAGTCACATGCATACATCCACACACATTCATATCAGATATTGCTGATAATGGAGTCTCACGAGCAACCTATTCGAACCTCCATCACCAGCAAGATGACGTCATCATTTTAAAGGAAAACAGTTCCTTGTTTTTTGGACTGGATTGACTCGCTGCAATCCTTTTAGGCTCAGGACTTCTCATGTGATCAATGTCCCATATAAGTGAATTTCTCCAGAGCCCATTACAATCATGGAGAAAAATACTTTGCGACTGTTTCCAGTAAAAATATCTTATAGCACTTTAAAGTTCAATCTCTCAGGCCTGGATTAAAGAGCTGATTTGTTAAATCAGGAAC